>NC_052063.2:25993445-26295489 GCF_903992535.2 Arvicola amphibius
CACAAATAGCATAAGATATCTGGGAGTATCGCTAACCAAGGAAGTGAAGGATTTATTTGACAAGAACTTTAAGTCTTTGAAGAAAGAAATTGAAGAGGATACCAGAAAATGGAAGGATCTCCCCTGCTCGTGGATTGGGAGGATCAACATAGTAAAAATGGCAATTCTACCAAAAGCAATCTATAGATTCAATGCAATCCCAATCAAGGTCCCATTAAAATTCTTCACAGAGATTGAGAGGACAATAATCAACTTTATATGGAAAAACAAGAAACCCAGGATAGCCAAAAAAATCTTATACAATAAAGGTACTTCTGGAGGCATTACCATCCCTGACTTCAAACTCTATTACAGAGCTACAGTATTGAAAACGGCTTGGTATTGGCATAAGAACAGAGAAGTTGACCAATGGAATCGTAGAGAAGACCCGGATCTTAAACCACAAACCTATGAACACCTGATTTTTGATAAAGGAGCCAAAAGTACACAATGGAAAAAAGAGGGCATCTTCAACAAATGGTGCTGGCATAACTGGATGTCAACCTGTAGAAGAATGAAAGTAGATCCATATCTATCACCATGCACAAAACTCAAGTCCAAATGGATTAAAGACCTCAATATTAATTTGAACACATTGAGATTGATAGAGGAGAAAGTGGGAAGTACTCTACAACAAATGGGCACAGGGAACCGTTTCCTATGCATAACCCCAGCTGCACAGACTTTAAGGGCAACATTGAATAAATGGGACCTCCTGAAGTTGAGCAGCTTCTGTAAAGAAAAGGACATTGTCACTAAGACACAAAGGCAGCCTACTGACTGGGAAAAGATCTTCACCAACCCTGCAACTGACAAAGGTCTGATCTCTAAAATATATAAGGAACTCAAGAGACTAGACGGTAAAATGCCAATTAACCCAATTAAAAAATGGGGCGATGAACTGAACAGAGAATTCTCAACAGAAGAAGTTCGAATGGCCAAAAGACACTTAAGGTCATGCTCAACCTCCCTAGCTATCAGGGAAATGCAAATCAAAACAACTTTGAGATATCATCTTACACCTGTCAGATTGGCTAAAATCCAAAACACCAATAATAACCTTTGCTGGAGAGGTTGTGGGGTAAGGGGCACACTCATCCATTGCTGGTGGGAATGCAAACTTGTGCAACCACTTTGGAAAGCAGTGTGGCGGTTTCTCAGGAAATTCGGGATCAACTTACCCCAGGACCCAGCAATTCCACTATTGGGAATCTACCCAAGAGATGCCCAATCATACAACAAAAGCATATGCTCATCTATGTTCATAGCAGCATTATTTGTAATAGCCAGATCCTGGAGACAGCCTAGATGCCCTTCAGTGGAAGAATGGATGAAGAAACTGTGGAATATATACATGCTAGAATACTACTCAGCGGTAAAAAACAATGACATCTTGAATTTTGCAGGCAAATGGATGGAAATAGAAAACACTATTCTGAGTGAGGTAACCCAGACCCATAAAGATGAACATGGGATGTACTCACTCATATTCGGTTTCTAGCCATGATTAAAGGACATCGAGCCTATAAGTTTGGGATCCTTGAGAAGATAATAAGAAGGTGAACTCCCAAAAAAGATATAGTAATCCTCCTGGATATTGGAAGTAGACACGATCGCCAGGCAAAATTGGGAACTTGAGGGTTGGGCAAGACTGGGCCAAGGGAAGATGGGGAGAGAAAAGTGTGAAGGGGAGAGCGGGGGGAGCTCGGAGGAATGGGGTGCTTGGGATATAGGAAGGGTGGATATGAGAGCAGGGAAGCATATATCTGAATTTAAGGAGCTACCTGAGGGTTGTCAAGAGACTTGACCCTAGAGGGGTTCCCAGGTTTCCAGGGAGACGCCCCCAGTTAGTTCCTTGGGCAGCTGAGGAGAGGGAGCCTGAAAAGGCCAGTTCCTATAGCCATACTGATGAATTTCTTGCATATCACCATAGAACCTCCACCTGACGATAGATGAAGAAAATGACAGAGCCCCACCTTGGAGCACCGGACTGAGCTCCCAAGGTCCTGATGAGGAGCAGAAGGAGAGAGAACATGAGAAAGAAAGTCAGGACCGTGAGGGAACCTCCAGCTGGCGACAGATGGGGAAGGTGACTGAGCCCCACATTGGAGCACTGGACTGAGCTCCCAAGGTCCCGATGAGGAGCAGAAGGAGCGAGAACATGAGGGAGAAAGTCAGGAACGAGAGGGGTGCGTTCACTCATGGAGACGGTGGGACAGAACTAATGGGAGATCACCAACTCCAGTTGGAATGGGACTGATGGATCATGCGACCAAACCCGTCTCTCTGAGTGTGGCCAACAGCGGGGGCTGACTGAGAAGCAAAGGACAATGGCTCTGGGCTCTGATTGTTCTTCATGGACGGGCTCTGTGGGAGCCTTCTCAGCTTGGTCGATCACCTTCCTGGACCTGGGGGGAGTTGGGAGGACCTTGGTCTTAGCATAGAGTGGGGAACCCTGATGGCTCCTTGGCCTTGAGAGGGAGGGAGAGGAGGTATGGGTGGAGGGGAGGGGAGGGAAGGGGGAGAAAGAGGGGAGAGAAAGGGGAGATGGAGGGGAGGGAGGGGGGAGGAGGAGGGAAGGAGATGGAAATTTTTAAATATAAAAAAAAAATAAACCATGAGAAAAATAAATAAATAAATAAATATTTAAAAAAAAAAACAAAAAAAAATAAATGAGGAGATCTTTTTTTTAAAAAAAAAAACTAGTAAATTAGCTTTGATTCAATACTGGGAACTGAACTAAAGGAATGACTCTTTAGTTGCCACCAGAATAGAATTAAAATCTCCAAGACACTCTCAGATTGTGTGTCTTCTTAGTTGGGTTTATCTTTTATATTTATTTAGTTATTTTTTTTTTTTTTTTTTTTTTTTTTTTTGGTTTTTCGAGACAGGGTTTCTCTGTGGCTTTGGAGCCTGTCCTGGAACTAGCTCTTGTAGACCAGGCTGGTCTCGAACTCACAGAGATCCGCCTGCCTCTGCCTCCCGAGTGCTGGGATTAAAGGCGTGCGCCACCACCGCCCGGCTTATTTAGTTATTTTGCTAACAACATTGATTTTTTTTGAAGGAGAATTATTTTCTAGATTGTCTCCAATTTGACTTTATGCAATGTTTGCTTATGATTAATTTGAGTAACATACTTGGAGGGAACTGAAGAAGAGAAATACACTTGTCGTAACTCTGTCTCGGGACTACATGATTTCAAGTTGACATCAATGGCTGTTGTTAACTTTGAGTATATGGTTAAGTGGATTCTTACAAATTTCTTTACTTTAATGCCAATATTTAATACATTTTTTCTTTGAATACTCATTACATCCAGCCCATACTCAAACAAAAATGAATGGCCCCTACTATTTGAAGTTGAGATACCTATGTATAGATTTTGAAATTCTATAAGAAAAATGTATTTCCTTTCCTCTGGTTATTTACCTAATAGATATCATTATTTCAGTAAGAACAGCAAAGGAAAAAAAGTGAGAAATACCTGCCAAAAGTGAAATATCAGATTATGAATATTAGAAACCAGATTCATGACATAAAGATATATTTTTTAAAAAACTACACAAAATACAATATAATGTGACAAAATATAACAAATAAGAAATAATGAGATACAAAGGATGTCGTTGGGAAGTTTCTGTCCTGCCCGGTTCCCACAAATGTTAAATCCTAAAGAATCACACAGAAGTCTACATTAGTTATAAACTGATTGGCCTACTAGCTCAGGCTTTTTATTAACTCTTATAACTTATATTAACCCATTATTCTAGTATATGTTAGCCACATGGCTTGGTACCTATTTCAGCGAGGCAGTCACATCTTGCTTCTTCTGTGTCTGGGATGGAACTGCAAGAAATGGGCTTCCTGCTACCCAGAATTCTCCTGTTCTTATTGACCCGCCTCTACTTCCTGCCCGGCTACTGAACAAAATTAGCATTTATTTAAAATATAATTGACAGAATAAGACCATTCTCGTACACTAAGAAGACATCAGACTACATTCTAAATCTCATCTAACTGGAGGTCTTGGCAAAAAGAACTTGATAAAAATGATTCTGTAAGGACACATTAAAAATAGACAATTATCAAAAAAAGAAACAGTATATTTCTAAAAAGAAAAATAGATAAATACTCTTAAATTTATCTCAGGGTGAAAGTACTTATGGCTAATGCAAAAGAATTTGCTTTTGATATTGGCTAAGAATAAAAATGTGGTATATTATGTTGAACTGTATCACATTATACTTTTCTGCAGGTTGAAAAGAATCAAGTAGTGGTAATTTCATATGCCATTCAACCTATTTGAGGAAATAGCACATTGATTAAAAATTTGGGAGGCAAAATTAACAGTTTTTCCCAAAGATATTAGAAAAACCTAGTGGTATTTAATTTCTAAGCATCCACATTTAGGTTTGCAAACTAAATTAACAAAACAGGAAGACAGGAAGCCTGGAGAAAATTCCAGTTCATAAACCATAATAGAAACTTTTAATGGTTGGCATAAGACCTCCAAATTGATATTTGGTATATATATATATATATATATATATATATATATATATATATATCAAAGGAGCAAACAAGCAAGCTAAAATAACTTATCATCAAGAATTATAAACTTGATAAAAATGAGCACAATTTTAGCAAACACAACAGAATGACTTTAAAGAAATCTGTATTGAATAGTTAACCAAAACTGTAGAAAGTTTAGTATATTTTATTAAGCAATTTTCAAGATTAATATTCAGGATAATAGTGGAACAACTATAATATTAGTTTTCATCTATTCTATACCTGTGAAAAACACACCCAAAACTATACAGAACACATTTTAATTTAAAAGTCCATAAGATACTTCAAGGGATAATCATATGTTTGATTGTAATTAAATTTTTCTTTCATATTTTATAAATGTGGAGAGGAAAATAATCACCAATCAACAATCTAAAAATACTTACTTTATTATACATATTTTTAAGTGTATAGCAAATATTTTCCAAAAAAGCTCTTTTTTTTCTCATTTTTTTTATTCAAGATTTCCATCTCCTCCCCTCCTCCTCCCTCTTCCCTCCCCTCCCTTCCACCAATACCCCCACTCCACCCTCTCCAAAGACAGAGCCATCAAGGTTCCCTTCACTATGTTAAGTCCAAGGTCCTCCCAGCTCCCCCTAAGTCCAGGAAGGGGAGCAACCAAACTGACAAGGCTCACAGTGAGCCCGTCCATGCTGTAGAGTTCATGTTCATTGCCATTGTCCTTGGTTTCTCAGTCCTCCTCCACCGTCAGCCACATTCAGAGAGTCCGGTTTGGTCCCCTGTTCCATCAGTCCCATTCCCACTGTACTTGGTGGTCTCCCCTTAGATCTGTCCCACTGTCTCAATGGGTAAAAGCATTCCTCGCAGTCCTCGCTTCCTTGCTCATGATCTCCCTTCTTTTTCTCCTCATCAGGACCTTGAGAGCTCAGTCTGGTGCTCCTATGTCGGGCTCTGTCATTTTCTCCATCCAATGCCAGGTGAAGGTTCTATGGTGATATGCAAGATATTCATGAGTATGGCAATAGGATCTGGACATTTCTGGCACCCTCTCCTCAGCTGCCAAGGACCTAGCTGGGGGCGTCTTCCTGGACACCTGGGAACCCCTCTAGAGTCAAGTCTCTGCCAACCTAGAATGGCTCCCCTAAATAAGATATATAATTCCTTGTTCCCATATCCACCCTTCCTATATCCCAAACATCCTATTCCCCCAAGCTCTTCCCATCCTCCACTTCACACTTTTCTCTCCCCATCCCCCCATTCCCCCATCCAACCCCACCCCCATGTTCCCATTTTTGTCCAGCAATCTTGTCTACTTCCAATATCCAGAAGGATAACTATATGTTTTTCTTTGGGTTCACCTTCTTATATAGCTTCTCTAGGATTTTTTACGAATAATAGGCTCGATGTCCTTTATTTATGGCTAGAAACCAATTATGAGTGAGTACATCCCATGTTCATCTTTTTGGGCCTGGGTTACCTTGCTCATGATGGTGTTTTCTATTTCCATCCATTTGCATGCAAAATTCAAGATGTCATTGTTTTTTACTGCCGAGTAGTACTCTAATATGTATATATTCCACACTTTCTTCATCCATTCTTCCACTGAAGGGCATCTAGGTTGTTTCCAGGTTCTGGCTATTACAAATAATGCTGCTATAAACATAGTTGAACAAATTCTTTTGTAATATGATTGGGCATCTCTTGGGTAAATTCCCAATAGTGGGATTGCTGGGTCCTGGGGTAGGTTGATCCCAAATTTCCTGAGAAACCTCCACACTGCTTTCCAAAGCAGTTGCACAAGTTTGCATTCCCACAAGCAATGGATAAGAGTACCCTTTACTCCACATCCTCTCCAGCAAAGGCTATCATTGGTGTTTTTGATTTTAGCCATTCTGACAGGTGTAGGATGGTATCTCAGCGTTGTTTTGATTTGCATTTCCCTGATTGCTAAGGAGGTTGAGCATGCCCTTAAGTGCCTTTTGGACATTCGAACTTCTTCTGTTAAGAATTCTCTGTTCAGTTCAGTGCCCCATTTTTTAGTTGGGTTAATTAGCATTTTTAAAGTCTAGTCTCATGAGTTCCTTATATATTTTGGAGATCAGGCCTTTGTCTGTTGCGGGGTTGGTGAAGATCTTTTCCCAGTCAGTAGGCTGCCTTTTTGTCTTAGTGACAGTGTCCTTTGCTTTACAGAAGCTGCTCAGCTTCAGGAGGTCCCATTTATTCAATGTTGCCCTTAATGTCTGTGCTGCTGGGGCTATACGTAGGAAGCGGTCTCCTGTGCCCAAATGTTGTAGAGTACTTCCCACTTTCTCCTCTAACAGGTTCAGTGTGTTCAGATTGATATTGAGGTCTTTAATCCATTTGGACTTGAGTTTTGTGCATGGTGATAGACATGGATCTACTTTCATTCTTCTACAGGTTGACATCCAGTTATGCTAGCACCATTTGTTGAAGATGCTTTCTTTCTTCCATTGTGTGCTTTTAGCTCCTTTATCAAAAATCAGGTGTTCATAGGTTTGTGGGTTAAGATCTGGATCTTCTATTCGATTCCATTGGTCGACTTCTCTGTTTTTATGCCAATACCAAGCTGTTTTCAATACTGTAGCTTTGTAATAGAGTTTGAAGTCAGGGATGGTAATGCCTCAAGAAGTACCTTCATTGTATAAGATTATTTTGTCTATCCTGGGTTTCTTGTTCTTCCATATAAAGTTGATTATTGTCCTCTCAAGATCTGTGTAGAATTTTGATGGGATCTTTAAGGGGATTGCATTAAATCTATAGATTGCCTTTGGCAGTATTGCCATTTTTACTATGTTGATCCTCCCAATCCAAGAGCAAGGGAGATCCTTCCATTTTCTGGTATCCTCTTTAATTTCTTTCTTCAAAGACTTAAAGTTCTTGTCAAATAGGTCTTTCACTTCCTTGGTTAGAGTTACCCCAAGATATTTTATGCTATTTGTGGCTATCGTGAATGGTGACGCTTCTCTGATTTCTTTCTCTGCTTCCTTATCCTTTGTATATAGGAGGGCGACTGATTTTTTGGAGTTGATCTTGTATCCTGCCACGCTAATAAAGGAGTTTATCAGCTGTAGGAGTTCTTTGGTGGAGTTTTTGGGGTCGCTTATGTACACTATCATATCATCAGCAAATAATGAAAGTTTAACTTCTTCCTTTCCAATTCGAATCCCCTTGATCCCCTTGTTTTGTCTTATTGCTATTGCTAGAACATCAAGCACTATATTGAAGAGATAAGGAGAGAGTGGACAGCCTTGTCGCATTCCTGAATTTAGTGGGATGGCCTTGGGTTTCTCTCCATTTAATTTGATGTTAGCTGTCGGCTTGCTGTAAATAGCCTTTATTATATTTAGGAATGACCCCTGTATCTCTAATCTCTCCAAGACCTTTATCATAAAGGGGTGCTGAATTTTGTCAAATGCTTTTTCTGAATCTAATGAGATGATCATATGGTTTTTATCCTTCAGTTTATTTATATGATGGATTACATTGATAGATTTTCGTATGTTCAACCAGCCCTGCATCTCTGCGATGAAGCCTACTTGATCATAGTGGATAATTTTTCTAATGTGTTCTTGGATTCTGTTTGCCAGTATTTTATTGAGAATTTTTGCATCGATGTTCATGAGTGAGATTGGCCTGTAATTCTCTTTCTTGGTTGAGTATTTGTGTGGTTTAGGTATCAGGGTAATTGTAGCTTCATAAAAGGAATTTGGCAAAGACTGTTCTGTTTCTATATTATGAAATACCTTAAGGAGTATAGGTATTAGGTCTTCTTGGAAGTTCTGGTAGAATTCTGCATTGAACCCATCAGGTCCTGGGCTCTTTTTGGTAGGGAGGTTTCTGGTAACAGTTTCTAATTCTTTGCGACTAACAGGACTATTTAGATTGTTCACCTGGTCCTGGTTTAACTTTGGTATATGGTACTTATCTAAAAAAGTGTCCATTTCTTTTACATTTTCCAATTTTGTGGCATACAGGCTTTTGTAGTAAGATCTAATGATTCTCTGAATTTCCTCTGTGTCTGTGGTTATGTCCCCCTTTTCATTTCTGATCTTGTTAATTTGCGTGTTCTCCCTCTGCCGTTTGATTAGTTTGGCTAGGGGTTTGCCAATCTTGTTGATTTTCTCCAAGAACCAGCTTTTTGTTTCATTGATTCTTTGGATTGTTTTCTGTGTTTCTATTTTGTTGATTTCTGCCCTCAGTTTGATAATTTCCAGTCTTCTACTCCGTCTAGGTGAGTCTGCTTCTTTCTTTTCTAAAGCTTTCAGGTGTGCTGTTAAGTCTCCAATGTGTGCTTTCTCCGTTTTCTTTAAGTGGGCACTTAGTGCTATGAATTTTCCTCTTAGCACTGTTTTCATAGTGTCCCAAAAGTTTGAGTATGTTGTGTCTTTATTTTCATTAAATTCAAGAAAGACTTTAATTTCTTCCTTTATTTCTTCCTTGACCCAGGTGTGGTTCAGTAGTTGACTGTTCAGTTTCCATGAGTTTGTAGGCTTTCTGGGGGTAGCATTATTGTTGAATTCTAATTTTAATCCATAGTGATCTGATAAGATGCAGGTGGTTACTAATATGTTTTTGTAACTGTGGAAGTTTGCTTTGTTACCGAGTATGTGGTCAATTTTCGAAAAGGTTCCATGAGCCGCAGAGAAGAAGGTATATTCTTTCCTGTTTGGGTGGAATGTTCTATAGATGTCTGTTAAGTCCATTTGGTTCATTACCTCTATTAAGTCTCTTAATTCTCTGTTAGGTTTCTGTCGAATTGACCTGTCCGTTGGTGAAAGAGGAGTGTGGAAGTCTCCCACTATCAGTGTGTTTGGTTTGATGGCTGCCTTGAGTTCTAGTAATGTTTCTTTTATATAAGTGGGTGCTTTTGTATTAGGGGCATAGATATTCAGGATTGAGACTTCATTCTGGTAGATTTTTCCTGAAATGAGTATAAAGTGTCCCTTTCCATCTCTTCTGATTGATTTTAGTTTGAAGTCAACTTTGTTAGAAATTAGTATGGCCATACCCACTTGTTTCTTAGGTCCATTTGCTTGATAAACCTTTTCCCAACCCTTTACTCTGAGTAGATGTCTGTCTTTGTGGTTGAGGTGTGTTTCTTGTAAACAGCAGAATGTTGGATCCTGTTTTCGTATCCAATCTCTTAGCCTGTGCCTTTTTATAGGTGAATTGAGTCCATTGATATTAAGTGATATTAATGACCAGTGGATGTTAACTCCGGTTGTCATTTTTTATTTGGTAGTAGAGACTGTGTGTTTCCTTTCTTTGAGATGTGCTGGTGAAGTGTCACTAGATGTCTGAGTTATTTTGGGCAATGCTGGACTCCTTTGTTTGTGAATTTCCTTCTATTACTTTCTGTAAGGCTGGATTTGTCTCTATGTATTGTTTAAATTTGTTTTTATCCTGGAATATTTTGTTTTCTCCATTTATAGTGAATGAAAGCTTGGCTGGGTATAGTAATCTGGGCTTGCATCCATGGTCTCTTAGTTTCTGCAAAACATCTATCCAGGACCTTATGGCTTTCATGGTTTCCATAGAGAAGTCAGGTGTTAGTCTGATAGGTTTTCCCTTTATATGTTACTTGACCTTTTTCCTTTGCAGCTCTTAATATTCTTTCTTTATTTTGTATATTTTCTGTTTTGATTATAATATGGCGAGGGGAGGTTTTTTTTTGATCCAGTCTATTTGGTGTTCTGTAAGCTTCTTGAACCTCAATAAGAATGTCTTTCTTTAGGTTTGGGAAGTTTTCTTCTATAATTTTATTAAATATATTTTCTGGGCCATTGAGCTGTAATTCTTCTCCTTCTTCTATGCCTATTATTCTTAGGTTTGGTCTTTTTATTGTGTCCCAGATTTCCTGAATGTTTTGTGATGAGAATTTGTTGGATTTGCTGTTTTCTTTGATCAGTGCGTTTATTTTCTCTATGGTATCTTCAGAATCTGAGATTCTTTCTTCTATCTCTTGTATTCTGTTGGTTATGCTTGTTTCTGTAGTCTCTGTTCGTTTACATAGATTTTCTATATCCGGTTGGCCCTCGGGTTGTGTTTTCTTCCTTGCCTCCATTTCAGTTTTCAAGTCTTGCACTGTTTCCATTATCTGTTTGATTGTTTTTTCTTGGTTTCCTAGGATATCATTTACGGATTTACTCAATTCTTCAAACTTTTTGTTATTCTTCTCATCCATTTCCTTAAGGGAGTTTTTCACCTCCTGTTTAAGGGACTCTATTACTTTCATAAAGTCAATTTTTTCTACTTCTTCTTGATTAGTGTGTTCAAGTCCTCCTGTTATAAGTTCGTTGAGTTCTTGTGCTTTCATGTTGTTTTTCAAATTGTTGGAGGAATTCTTGCATTGGCGCCTGCCCATTTCTTCCTCTGAATAATCCCCTTTGGGTCTTCTTTTAGAAGTTCAATTCCCCCCAATGAATTCAATTCACTCACCCCAATGAATGATGGATCCTCTGGCAGACTGTCAGGTCTCCTTGCAGGCCAAGCAGCTCGCTGACAAAGGGCCTACCTTGCTACATGCAGACTAATGAAGGAGGGGACCTCCCACCGGCCTGGGTGCATTCAATTCCAGGACCCAGGCGCCCAAACAGGCTGAGCTGTGGGATTTTGTGGCCCCAAAGATGGGAGGATGAGGCCGGGTAGGGTGTTCTGGGTGCAAGCTGGGAAGGGACAGGAAGAGAGAGGCAGTATCTGGGGAGAATCAAAAAGTTCTTAAATTTATGCTGGAGAGTTTGCTAAGTGGATAAAATACTTGCCACATATGTATGAAAACCAAAATTGGGAACCCTAGGATCCGTATAAACATTGGTTATAGGTGCAAGTTACTTTTAATTCCTATGTTTTGAAAGCAAAGAGAATTTAGCAAGATCAAGCTAGCTAACTAGATTGCCCATATGGGTGAGCACAGTGTTCAACTGTCTCAGTAAATGAAGTTGGGAGTGACCCAGGAGAATACCTTTGTCAATTTTGTCAACATGGAGCCTCAACATGCACACATACACACATACATAGAAGCACACACACATGCAAATGCACCTTCATACATGTATACATGCATTAAAGCGTCCATGACACAAGGACATGCACACCACAAATTCATACATAGAAAACAAAAGTCTTACATTTTATTCCCATTTTAAAAATATACTTTTCTCTCTGAGTTTGACCTTGCCTCTTATATTGGAATAATCCTGTCTACTGACTTGTCTTAAAGGAAGTAGTCACCTAAACTAGTGGTAAGATACAGAATTATCACAATCTTTTGACAGAGTATTTGACCAAACAAACAAACAAAAACCACATTCTTTGACATTGTAGCTCCACTTGCAGGGCTTTGTTTTAACAATACATCTATAAAATTTATATATCGACTTTGAGGAATAAAAGGAGCTTGTGCTATTATGATGGGTGAAAATACAAACCCCAAACAAACAACCTCTGTGAAATGTGAAATGTAGCTGACATTGGGTTGGTAGATAACATTTAGCTGCAACACCAAAAGCACGTTCGTTGTATCATTTTTGTATTACTGATGGCATGACATGTACATGGGAAATTAATTTTCTCAGAACTCTTGAGACTAGCAGTAGAAGTGTTTGAGGTGCTATTTTTTCCCAAGGCTATGGGGGTAGGCTTTGTTCCCCACGTTTCTCCTTGGTTTGTAGCTGGTGGTCATTTAAAAGTATCCTTATATAGTAGTCTTTCCTCTGAAGACATGAAGGAAATTTCTTCTCCTGAAGAATACCAGGCATGTTATCTTAAGTCCACTCTAATGACTTTATAGTAAACCGATTGTCTCTGTAAAAATCTTGTCTTCAAATGTTGTCATATCTTATAGTATTAGTTCTGAGTACTTTAATTTATGAATGGTGGTTCGGCAAAATTTGTGCTATCTTAACTTGATTTGATACAACCAAAAGCTTCCATACCGTGAGAGATATTAAGAGAGTGACAGTGGACATGGAAGAAGTTCTTTCAAAGGACATGTATGACCAATGGCTCAACTCCCTTTTTCTGGAAACTTATGCAGAGATCAGTCTGTGCATGTCTCTAAGCTACTCCATATTGTGCAAAACTGACTTCTCGGACAATACTGTGAGCTGCGAAATTCCATTTTAAGAGCAGCATTTGATTTCATTTTGAAGATGAGGTTGACTTTGCACTTCCATAAAGGTCTAAACAAAATCATTTCTCCAGCTCCACCCAGGACGCACAGACTGACAGATGAAGTAAAAGCAGGAAAATTGGTTCCCTATAAATAGAAGTAAATCAAGACTTGTGTGTGTGTTGGGGGGGGGGGGCATGTAGACTATTAAAATTGCACCTGGAAAACTGGGTCCAGGAACTTCCCAGATACATGGGATCCAGAAAAATTTGCAATTCCTTCATATGGACCCCAAAAGAAGAGAGACTATAATCCCGAGATGTCAAAAGCACAACTTTTCTATCATCTAAACATGCAGTGCCTGTAACACAAGATCCCAAGGCAGAGAATCCAGATTTTCCTCAATACCATCCCAGAAGCTTCATCACTTGTGGGAAATCATCCTAGTTCAGTAGAAGCCCGACTGTAGCATCCTGGACATGCTATCCATTTCCCACCAGCTCTTATGACTGAGTCTTGTCCTGTCCTTCCCCTAGCTTCTGAAACAATCTCTACCTAGCCTGGCATCTCCAGTTCAACTCTTACTCTGAAACTTGATTTTGTGGAGGCAGCAGCAGCAGTAGGTAGTAGCAACAGCCTCCTGTAGACTTCCAGCTAGGGTTCTCTATGGGAGTAACACTGATAGTATTATTTTCTCTCCCCTCTCTCTCCCCGTGTGTGTGTGTGTGTGTGTGTGTGTGTGTGTGTGTTTTAACGTCTGTCTTAATAACTGTCTACCAATGGAAAGTCCAAGAAACTAGAAGCTGGATGTAGGTGCTGGTCTTTATTCTATGCTGGAATCCCAGAGTAGTCTTTAATGCCAGTGAAGGAATAAACTTTCTAGAGAGAGCGAGGAGGCAAGTAAGCAAGTGGCATAAGATTCTTTCTACAAGCTCCTTTATATAGGCTGACACCTGGAAGAATGTCCCAGATTTAAGGTGGACCTTCCCACTTCAAATGAGAAGTTAAGAAAAACTCCACACAGGTGCACCCAGCTGCGAAGGTTTTAGTTAATTCTGGGGGTAGTCAAGTTGACCTCCAGGAGTGACCGTCATAGTATAGAAGGAGCAAAATTAGACTGCGGATTAGATCGAGTTGGAGAAAAGGAAGGAGGGATGGAACAAGGGGGAAAACAAGCCGCACATAATCACTGGTTTAATACGTCAGGTGGGAAGCAAAGTTAACTGATTACACAAAGTATCCTTGCAAGAAACAACTGGAAAAATAAGTCCTAATAAAACAGCCACTTATTTATTTTATATGTAAGATTCTATAAAGGAATGGCATTATAAATACCACATTGGCATCTAAACTATCTATTATTGGTCATAATATTCTGCAAAAGATAAATCCAAAGCAGCTTGTATTCATCTCTTCTATTCCTAGAGAAACATTTTTTTCTTTTCTTTTCTTTTTATCTCTGGACTATGGTGAATGTTTATCTTGTGTGATTTCTTTGAGAAAAATCTAAAGTTACTGTGGTAAGTTACTGACATTTCTACTAATGGTCACAAATAGAATAGTGATTTGGATAGAACCCTGTGTAAGCCAGACTACAGCAAAGAGTGAAAACAAAGCAAACAGTTGAAAATTTGCCTAGTTTCTATTTTAGCTGAGAAGTTGGTAGTCCTTTTTAAATGGATATTTGTGTGGAAGGCATGCTACTTTCTACTGGTGCAAACAGGAGCTATTTCCCAGGCCTGCTCTATAGTTACATTTCCAAGGTTAAAGAAAAAGCAAAATAGAGCAATGTCTTTGCATGTATTTTTAAACATCTGGCAATCCGTGGTCAGGAACCATCAGGGACCAGCGGGGATGCATTTGCCTAGCTAACTGTGAGCAGCTCTATTTTGTATTTCTTCCCTGGGGATGGGTGGAGGAAGAAATTTGACCTTTTTTCCTGGCAATGATAATGGCAGGAGGCGCCCCAGCTTATCATCAAAGTCAATTTGAGAGTAATGTATGCAAGTAATAACACTTAAATTTGTGGCTCTGATGAACCCTAAAATAATGAACAAGGAAAGGATACTGCCTAAGAGAAGAGCAAAGCAGGAAACTAGTTCTGATAAGTTGTCCCAAGCAGTTATCATTGGCCCTGATTCTCAGGTTTTATGTCTATATAATTGGAAGATAGCTTTTCTATGCACATTTAGCTCTCAAAATTTTCCAGCTAATATAGCAACTTGTATTTTATTTTCTGTGGACTGAAGATAATTTCGCAGTCCCCTGCCTTACTGATTCTCCTCAGGATGCTTAAACCTTTACTCCCGAGCAGCCAGAAGTCAGTATGTAGGAAGATTAAAGTCCTAACAACTCATGTTATAAATTAAGAAAGGGAGATAAGAATGAGTTGTATATATGACCTACCTGAAATAGGAGTGTTTATTGTCAGTCGGCACTATACTCAAGAATTATGTGACTTGCTGCAACTTTGATAGGAAATTGCCCAATAAAATTCCTTTATTTCCTTCTCATTGCAGATTAGGTTCCCCATTTGAAGCAGAAATATCAGAGAGCAGAAGGACACCCTATACTAACCACAGTCCAGCCAATCAAATACTGCCTTCTGCTGCCTTGTGCTACACTGTGGAGCCGGAATGCATTTAGTCTTTGAAGAAAGGGCATATAATTGCAGCAGTGTGCCACGAAATCTGTTTAAATCTGGCAAATGTACTACGATGCTTTGTTAGCAATTATCCATTCACAGTGGTAGCTGATAAGAATGGAGTCATAAATGGGATGTCAGGAAAAATGACGAGCACTTGCTGGCAACTGGCCATTTAGTTGCCCCAAATTAAACAGTTTGAGTTCCACTGTGGTATTAGTGCTATTACTTAGAAGCCCTTAGCTTCTCCACCCCCTGCTAGCCCCACCTCTGTTTTCTTGAAGTAAACAGATTTACTTTCTAATGCAGAGTGATGGCTCATGAAAGGGGTAGCTCTCTAAAGCAGCAGTTCTCAACCTATGGGTTGCTACCCCATAATTGTCGCATATCAAATATTTATATTATTATTTGTTACAGCAAAATTAAAGTTGTGAAATCGCAACATAAAATTTTATGGATGGGGTCACCAAATTAGGAGGAAATGTCTTAGAGGACCGCAATGCTGGGAAGACTGAGAACTACTTTCTTGGAGTCTAAAGAAATAGGCACTTCTTTCTAAGACTACGGCAGCTTGCTTGAACTGCACTCAAAACAGATGTAATGACAAACATAAGAGCAGTAAGTTCTAAACAAATATAACTGTCCAACATGGTTATAAATACCATCTTTATTTATTTTTAAAGTCAAATATGAGGTCTAATGACATATCCTTAAAGCACTAATCATTCTGCTTCTTCTCACATTGCCAAATTCTATGGTTGTTTTTCAAGTGGATACTGGCAGATAAGTTGAGCAGTTGATGCAAAATGGCGCACATCATGAAAATACCCGACTACATTTAAAGTCACGTAATTCATTTATGTTTGAATATAATTTTATTGTGAGTTTAAGAAATACCAAAGAGAATTTTTAAAATAAAATATCATTGTGTATATATTGTGAATCTATCTATGTATAAAGATACACATTCTTAAACACATAAATATAACCCGCTCAGTCTATATCATGTTGCTTGCAAGCCTTTCCTCAGGACTAAACTTCTAGTATTGGATGACCAATTGGTGTGCTCTTATCTGAGTGGACTACGTCTTTCACGTCAGCATTTCATAGGTGTGTGTAGTTCTTTGTATAGGACTGAAGCTTCCTGAGCTTTGTCTCATCCACCTGAGCATGTCTGCTGGTGTCATCCTTGTTCAGCTAATGTTTAGGTAGTCATACTGCTGAAATTTTATGGCTATAGATTTTGACATTCCTAGGAGACAAAATCTCAAATCAAATTACTAATCTTTTGCCTCAAAGAATCTTCCAGCCCATTCTTCTTTAAGTGTCCCATAGCCTTAGGTGCAGGAGTTGTGTTATCGATGTACTAGCTGTGGCTGTGATGCACAACTGTGGATTTGGTTGGTTGTGTTTTTCAATAATACTTTCCTTGTATTGCAAAGAAAACTACGAGCAATTAGTGAAAAAATAGGACTTGAATTTTTAAAGAAAACAAGGAGGGGTACATGGGAATGTTTGGAGGGAGGATAGGAAAGGGAGGTGATTAAAAATATGTCATTTTGGGGCTGGAGAGATGGCTCAGAGGTTAAGAGCATTGCCTGCTCTACCAAAGGTCCTGAGTTCAATTCCCAGCAACCACATGGTGGCTCACAGCCATCTGTAATGGGTTCTGGTGCCCTCTTCTGGCCTGCAGGCATACACACAGACAGAATATTGTATACATAATAAATAAATAAATATTAAAAAAAATATGTCATTTTGTTTTATGTGTTATTTCCTAACCTGACCTTTCATTTGACTCTCTGGTCTTCATAAACATCCAGATAACACATATCTGAGCCCTTCTATAACATAATTCATCATAAAAATCTCTATTTCTGCACCATCCTCAACCCTTTTGTTTCCTTAATTTCATATATCAAAATTCTTTCTTCTTCCCAATTTTTCCTTTATTTCTTCCTCAAGAATCCACAGACTACAGTAATAATTGCCAAATGGATAATATATGGAGTTAGAATTTGATTATCTCAAATGCCAGTCTTACTTTTGTTTCAGACAAGCAATTTAAATTATATTGGAAAGGGCCATTTTCTTATCTCCAGACTTGGGGAAAGTGCATCTTTATTTGGAACTCTAGTGAGGAGTTGGGAGTTAGCTATTATACTATCTCATTCGGAGAATACATGAAAATTAAATTAGGCATTTTCTCAGTAGAGCGAAACTGTGTTTCAAAGTGTACACCTGAAGGAAGAGAGTTGGTCATTGAACTTACACATAAACATTCTTTTGAATTTTTTAGTAATCTTTATGGCAATCCACAGTGATGAATGGGAGCTGCAAGTGAGCTGAAAAGCCGGATAAGCTCATTAATCAATTCAATATAGCATCTGTCACAGGTAACTGTAGAGTTATCTATTTTGTCCTCATATCTGGAAAGGTTTAGTTGCTAGAGTGATAAAAGTATTGATAAAAATGCCAGTGTGAAAAAATATCTGCAACGGATGTATTGCAGCTTTGACATAATGTACTTGAATTACAAAAGAGTGGCAGTATTTGTCATTACACTAACTGTTGTAGTTACCAACGGCAGGTCAACATTCTGTAGCAAATTAGAGCTAAGATTTGAAATAAATAAGTATTAGTAACCTTATTCTTAACTCCATTTAGGAAGTGAAATATCAGCATCACATTTCTGTTCATAGGATAGCCAGATATTTCCAGTTTCGGCACATTTCCGAATTTTCCTCTTAAGATGCCGAGGTCAGAAGTTTAACCTCATTCCTCTCTTTATTCACCTTTAGTGTATCACCTGTGAAAATCTGCACAGACACACTTCCAGTGCACAGTTGTGTCTAGTTATCATTTTAAGTCCGTGCTTTGAGTTGTGATTTTCACTATGCTGATAAAGTATAGGTTACTTTTCTATCTCTGAGCTTCTCACCATCCCTGTGGCTACTGTCCCTGTGCATTTTATCTTCTCTTAGAGAAGAGGCAGACAGAAGCATCTTGGTACAGGAAAGGCTGATGATTAGGGAGCCAGCATGTGGAGGAGGAAATCCTAAGGGGTTTGACTAAAAGCCACCTGCCAAAGTTTACAGATTTTATGACATCTACTAGCTAGGCAGGGTTTAAGTTTCTTGGTATGGTTGCACGAAGAGAATGGGTTTTAGGTATGTAAGTAAAAATTCATTTTCATTTCTCCCTCCCTCCCTCCCTCCCTCCCTCCCTCCCTCCCTCCCTCCCTCCCTCCTTCATTCCCTCCCTCCCTCCTTCCTTCTGGGTCTCTTGCTTTCTCTCCTATACTTTGACTCTTCCTCCTACCCCATTCTCTTCTGCCTCTGTGTTTGTATGTGTGTGTGTGTGAGAGTGTGTCTATGTGTATGTGTCTAAGGATTTTCATCTGGAGACCCGAAGATAGAGATCTTTTCCTTGACCTCATCCTTCCTTTGATTTTGAGATAGGGCTACTCAGTGAACCTGCTGAGTAGGTTCACAGCTAGTGAGTTCCAGGGCCCTGTCTCTCTCTCTGCCTTCACCCTCACCACCACCCCCATGCTGACTTCACAGCTGGGCGCCTGGTCCTAGCTTTAAGAGAGTGCTAGGATTCTTAACTCAGCTTCACATACTTAGGAGATAATTACTGTCCTTCCTGAGCCAACTGACAAGTCCAAGATATCAAATTTCCTGTAAGACTCAAATGTAATCATAATATTAAATCTTCAACAGGGGAGGGATTTTTCACCTTACCAAGGAGGTATATATGTATATATGCCACTGATGTAAGGTAAAGAAACATAGGTCATTTCAGGGACCATTTACACACTTAATTTTCTCTTCTCACAAGTAATCTTTCTTATACCACCTAGTACTAAGCCTTTCTGTGTTTTGGAAAAGTATAGTATGTAATCACACACATGACTTGGTGAATTTGATTTTAATGAAATTTTTATTTAATTTTGTTTTGTTTTGTGTGGCATTTTTAGCTCATGATATGGTCTTTGAAGGCTGGCTGAGGGCTCGGTTTCTCCACTTGAATCTCTGGATAAAATATCTGGACTTTATAACCTTCAGAACTTGCCTACATTTTTTTAGCTTCCAATTTTCTGATATGTTTGGTAATTTTATAAGACAAGGGTTAGTGCAAATCACCCATTACTCTGTTCAGTCTCCATAATTTTTTGGCAAGACCACAAGAATAGTCAGTTGTGGGTCCCCCCCCCCCCACGAAATTTCTTGGCTCTGTTTTTTTTTTTTTTTTTTTTTTTTTTTTTTTTTTTTTGCCTTCCCTTTCAGTTATTCATGGCATGATCTAAATAATGGCCTAAAAGTTAAACCAAGCCTTGCCAGTCCGGAGGACAATAACAATTCTTCCATTTTCTTTATTAAAGTGGTCTATCAGAATCTTTAAAGCTTTAATGCTCATATTCATATAGGTACCTGCTAAATGTCCAGGTCTCAAGTTGATTCAGCCTCCTTTGCCCTGCTTTTTATATTCCCCAATGTTTGAAATAGTTATAAATATTACATAGTAAATTTGTTCTCCCCCAAGTCATTGTTTTTCTCTCTGTAGCTTTGGAGCCTGTCCTGGTACTAACTCTTGTAGACCAGGCTGGCATCGAACTCACAGAAATCTGCCTGTATCTGACTCCCAAGTGCTGGGACTAAAGGCGTGTGCCACCACTGCCCAGCCTCCCCCAAGTCTTTAAAGAAAGTATCATCTCTTTTCATAATATACTTCCGGTTTCCCTCAACAAAGTGAGTCCAGTTCTTTTTGGAAAATCTCAAACTGTGGGAACCCTGCCCCAGGAGACCTCAGTCTTGTCACAAAGCTTTAATTACTTACCTAGCATCACCCTCTTTAGTATTTATTGATATTGTTTTGGTAATTGATACTAAATTACTTTTTTTAAAAGAGAAGCTCTGGCTATATACCTTAGCTAGGCTGTTCTCAAACTTATGACCCTCCGGCTGGCTTCACTTTTCTAAGCTATGGTTTGTGGCACCAAGCCTGGCACAGTATTTGGTTTCTCCTGTGGGCTCTCTTCTCCAACTAAAACGTAAGATTCTTCCAATCATGAACTCCATCTCTCTTGTTCTCATTTGTATCCTCCAGGTGATACAGATTGTTACACACGTGTCTAAGAAGTACCTGCAGAATTAACTAATAAACTAAGTGTTTTCAGCTGTGAACATATGACAGATTTGGTGTGAGTCAGGAAGAAAACACTTTTAAAAATAGTTAAAATGTTGAATTAACAAGTCAACATGGTATTGCAGAAATTAGAATTGGCATGTTTTGTGTTTCAGTTGGTTTGATATAATTTTGTTGGCCTTGTGCTTTAGTCAGCATGTGACAACAATATATGTAGTCGTAGATTATAATGTAAACTACTTTAACATGTGCAATAGTTAAGGTATTTTACAGGCTTTCCTGGCTGGTTTGTGTCCACTTGACACAAGCCAGAGTCATCAGAGAGGAAGGATGAGGAAATGCCTTCATGAGACCCAGCTGTAAGGCATTTTCTCAATTAGTGTACAATAAGGGAGGGTCTGGCACAGAGTTCATGCTACCATCCTTGGGCTGGTGGTTTGGGGTTCTATAAGAAAGTAGACTGAACAAATCAGGGGAAGCAAGCCAGTAAGCACCACCCTTTCAGCATTATCCCCTGGCTCCAGGATCCTGCCTGGTTTGAGTTCCTGTCCTGATTTCCTTCAATAATGAACATCAGTATGGAAGTGTAAGTCAAGTAAACAACTTTCTTTAGAGCTTGCTTTTTCATCACAGTGTTTAAACATAACAATAGAAACCCTAACTAAGACACAATTTGACTTGCGATCTTTTGAAGCTCTAATGGAAATTTTAATTCTTTGTATAAGTAGAAACTAAGTAGAGAAAGATTTAAACTGATTAAAGGTTCTGGGCTAATAAGTAACAGACTTGGCAATCAATTACAGACAATGTGAGTTTTTATGTTCATACCTTTCAGTATCTATCTATCTATCTATCTATCTATCTATCTATCTATCTATCTATCATCTATCTATCATCTATCTATCTATCTATCTATCTATCTATCTATCTATCTATCTATCTATCTATCATCTATCTAATCTACATCTATCTATCTTTCTATCTATTATCTATCTATCTATCATCTATATCTATCTAATCTACATCTATCTATCTTTCTATCTATCATCTATCTAATCTACATCTATCTATCTTTCTATCTATTATCTATCTATCATCTATATCTATTTAATCTACATCTATTTATCATCTATCTGTCTGTCTGTCTATCTATCTATCTATCTATCTATCATCACCTCTTTCTCTACACACACACACACACACACACACACACACACACAAATTTTTATGATTTCAAAAAGCAGCCCAGGCAGGTCTCATCACTCTTCTGTCTCTGCTTTTTCAATGCTAGGGTTATTGGCATGTAGCATTATTATAGGCTTCTATTTCCACCTATAATCTCTCCTACCTACAAGATGTGCTGGGGCAATGGTGCCACAGAACTTTTGGGAGTAGCTGATCAATATCTGGTTTAACTTGAAGCCAACTCCCCAAGAGGGAGCCCATAAACTACACTGCCTGGATGGTCAGGAATCAGAGACTGAATAGTCCAGATTCCTAGGGTCAAAGCAAACACAACTGCCCAGCCCCACAAACACAACAAAACAAAAATAATGAAATGATTCCTAGTGCTATTATGCTATACTCATAAGATCAGGTCCTTGTCCAGTCATCTTTATAGAGAATGTCTACAGCAGTAGATAGGAGCTAGTTCAAAGACCCACAACCAGACATTATGGAGAGAGAGTTTAAATTGAAGGTCTCCATCGGGCCTCTCCCCTTAGACTGAAGCTTTGGAAACACTGCAGAAAAGGGGAAGTGTGGTAGTTTGAATGCAGCTGCACCCCATAAGCTCATTTGGAGTGGTACCATTAGGAGGTGTGGCTTTGTTAGAGGAAGTATGTTACTGTGGGATTGGGCTTTGAGTTCTCATATATGCTCAAGCTACACCCTGTGCTTCAGTTCACTTCCTGTTGATTGCACGTGTAGATGCAGACTCTCAGTTCCCTCTACAGCACCATGTCTGCCCGCACTCACCCCTATTGCAACATTTAGCAGAACTAAACCTCTGAAACTGTAAGCTACCTTTATAACATTTTCCTTTATAAGAGTTGCAGTGGTAATGGTGTTTCTTCACAGCAATTGAAACCCTAAGACAGGAAGGCAAAATTGTAGGGGTCAGAGGGGATTTAGAACACTAGAAGAGCATGACCCACCAATTTAACTAAGCAGGGTTAATACGGGCTCACAGAGACTATAGCAGCAAGCATGGGGTGTACACCAGTCTGCAGAAGGTCCTTTGCATGTATGTTGTAGCTTTTAGCTTGGTGTTTTTGTGGGACTCCGAACAGTGGGAGAAGGTGTGTCTCTCTTCTCCTGACTCTTGGGACTCTTTGACTTCTATTGGGCTCACTATTTGGGCTCTTTCCTTATCTTATTGTTGTCTTGTTTTGTTGTGTTTGGTTGTTGTCTCTTTGTAGGTTTGCTCTTTTCTGAAGGGAAACATAAGGGAAGTTGATCTGGGGAGAGGGGAGTTGGGGAGAAACTGAGGGGAATGAGGGGACTATGGTTGGAATGTATAGTATGAGAGAAAAAAAATCTATTATCAATTTAAAAATTAAAAAGAAATGGAACTAACATCGTCCCTGTATCATTCAACAATGATTTGCTGACAGCTCCTTGTATTACGAAGAATTAAATGTTTTTAATTGAAAGACAAACATTGAACTGTTACAAGCCTCATGCAGCTTTTATTTTTGATGGACTAGGCAGATGAGTCAACTACCAGTGAACTTTTAATTTTAGTAACTATGAAAACTGTTTGATGAATAGACCCTCATCCAGAGGCTAAGCAAACACATAAATACATGTGCAAATGGCACTTACCATATGTTGTGAAGTGTATTTGTTGTTCCCAGGGAACCAGAAAATCTTTTTGTATATTTTTAAGCCAGAGTCAGGAGGCTCTTTAAGAGTTACCAATGAGAAAAGGAAGGATCCCGTCAGAGAAATGCAGCCACAGTAAGCTAAGTTTTAACTTGATTCATGTCTTGTATTGCACACATATTCTGAAGGCTACATGTTTTCAGTGTGACGTGATCATTCCAATTGCCAGTGGCAGACAATCTCATGTACTTGGTCTCCCAATTCCTGCATTCAGTGGTTTTCCTAGACTCCTGGAGACCAGGCCATCGGTGGATAACTGCAACAGGAAAAAGGGAAAAGAATCTAAATAGGGAATTTTCAAGCTTGCATAAGTAAATTTTAAATATTTAATTAGCATATTTAATTAGAAAATCCTGCTAGGAAAAAACAATACTGTGTTTTAAAAGAGTTATCTATGAAAAACAATTTCTATGACTTCCAATAATCAATAATATCACAATGTATTTATTACGGGAATTTCAATTAAAATAGTTTTATTTATTCTCCCCAAGCCAATTTTCATGCTTTAAAAGTATAATAAGAACTGTTGAAAGAATAAATAAAATAATCATTATGGGCTTCACAATTGTTTAGTATTTTCAGTCTGATATCTGTAGACTGTTATTCTGTCATAATGTTCAGTATAAAAGAACTTTTAGCTACCTTAAATTGTCTTTATATGTTCTTATGTGTATATGTGTACTTATACACCTGTGTTTTCTTTATTCTTTCATAGACACCTTGAGATAGATGATATTATGAACATATTATAAATGTTTATTTTCATCTAGTTCTATATCACCATTATGAATCTTTGGATACAACATTAATCAAATAGGAAAAAAGTGAAGAAAATATTTAATAATTTAATCTAATTTCTTTCTATCCATTTCAGGAAATCATTAGAAGGTGAGATCTTAGAGTTACAAAAACATTTAAATGGGTTAATTTTCTTTTTAAAATGCATTAATCTATGATTGAAGAAAAGAATGGAACCATTCATCTTTTTACTACGTATTGGTCCATTTATTTTCAAGATATGAGGATCTGTCTCGTGATTAATTGCCCAACTTTTGGCAGCTCTGCCTATTGTTAAAGAACCATCAGTAACCTGAAAAGAATTTAAAAGCATTTATCAAAGTTCTCATTTGGAGTCTTGAGAAACAATAAAGTAGATATTGACTTCTCCTGAGGAGTGGATCAAGATTTATTGATTCAAAGGAAGAAGCAATAGTTTCTTTTCATGAAAATGATTCTGGATGGTCAATGAAATGTAAAGTTCTGTATATTAATTCTAATCAGAAAATATTTGAAATGTAGATGAGGATGACACTGTTTAAACAACCTTTACACCATTTAGCTTAAAAATATTTGTGCATTTAAAGAATCCTTGTACTATATAGACTATTAAAAGTAAAAAGTGTGGCAAGAACTTTCCGGTAAATGCAAAAAAGCTGTCATTATTATAGATGATTTTTTTCTTGTAATTTTTCCATAAAATGATTATGATTATGTATGTTTATTTTGACTTATAGACTGATCAAATAAATAGCATAGTTTGTTATTTCCTCTCTCCCTCTTTCTCTCTCTCCCTTTTCCTCTCTTCTCTTTCTTCCCTTTCTTCTTTGCTTTGTGTCAGAGTCACACTCCATAGCATAGACTGACTTGGAACTCACTTGTAGCCCACGTTGACCCCAGCATTGTTAAGATCCTCCTTTGTCAGCCTCAACAGAGCTGTGACTATATTCTTCTGTCTCCACTCATCTTAGTTTGTACTATGGTTTCCTCATATATATTTCTCTTGTAAATGAAATATTCATCCCCCCTCACTGACATGTGACTTGATCTACTGAATAAATACACTTATGTCACATTGGTATTGTTTGTCACTGAAACTTATTTTAGCCAATGGCATGTGACATACATGAATCAGCCACATCCTGACTGAGCTTTGGGCATGTTTCTATCAATTACTTATGTAAGGTCTTCTTCAATGTTGATTCAGGACCAGAAGGCAGACTGAAGAGGGAAGTACCACATTTGTCGATCTTCACATTTTTAAAGGAAGTATATATCAAGCTCTATTAGAAATTTTGGGCTACTGCAATTGTGTAAACATGAGGAATATGCTTATTTACATTAGTAAATCCCTGTACCAAAAACTGAGACACTTTTTATTTGCATATACTGACAGGAAATTTATTTCATTTAGTTGAAAACAAAGATTATAATATGTGGAAAACAAGAGCAGTTATGAGGTGATTAGTTCCTAAAAGCTCATTTCCAAGACAGTACTTCTTAACCTGGGGGTTTCCACCCATTCGGGGCCAAATGATCCCTTCCATGGGGGTTGCCTAAGATCATCAGAAAACAAATATTTCCATTATGATCCATAACAGTAGCATAATTACAGTTATGGAGTAGCAACGAAAATAATGTTGTGTTTGGGGGTCACCATAACATGAAGAACTCTATTAAAGAATTGCAGCATTAGGAAGCTTGAGGACCACTGCCCTAGAGTGTGATATAATGGTGACCAAATGGTGGCTGTGTAAGCAGAAGGATATAAAACCAAAGTGCCTTTAGGTTGAAAAATTGTTGATTCAATATAAAGTCAAACAATTTTTAACTCTGTTCCTAGTATACAAAAATAATATAAAAAAATATTTTTGAAAGAAATGGTTCTTTTGGCATATACGTGTGTGTACTCATGTCTGTATGGAATTAGCTTGTGTATGTGTGTGTGTGTGTGTGTGTGTGTGTGTGTGTGTGTGTACAACTATGTATTTTATAGCTTTTCTTTCTACAAAGTTATGATCATCCTATCAATTTTGCATATATGCATCCTACTCTCCTTCTATTAAAGAAAGATGTGAGACCCTTGATCTCTTGTAAAATAGGGTAGAATCTCATCATGCCTATATGCATTATTTGGACATACATTTTTAAATAATTGCTTAACATATAATGAAATTACTACAGCTCTACTATTGAATTTGAGGTTGCTTGGTAAAGTTTAATAATATATGATGCTATAACAATCTATATTTCATGAGGTATGTTTTTATATTCACTGACCTTGGAATTTCAATTTAAGAAGGAAAGTCAAACATACAGCCCACAAATTAATTTTGACAAATCTAAAATATTAAGTGTGTTTCTTATAAGTATGCTATAAATCATAGAAAAGTTATCTTTGTTATCAAAAGCAATTAAAAAATTGGCTTTTTTCAAGTTTAATGTCTTTTACATGTTGCTTCTACTGGCAATCATTGTTATGTAACTCCAATGATAGGGTTTATTGGGCTACAAATCAGTGAAAATGAGTTTTATATATGTGACATAATGAGGACATAGGAGATGGGCAGTAGTAAGGCTGAAGCCTGATCTGTAGTATGAGATGACGTCACATTTAAAAATATTACTTAGATATCTATAAACTAAGAGTGTAGCAATTAGCTATGTCCGGGGAAGGACAGGCAGATAATTCAGGGTGTCAGCTAAGATTAGAACTTTGAACCTGTATTTTGGTTGAATTATTCTCTAGTATTGTGCAGGGTATATTTATACTATTAAAATGTGTGATTTTCACCTGGAATTAAAACTTAACTAGGCATACTCTACTTTTATTTCAGAATTATAACAATACTAATCCTAAATGGGAAGTGGAAACACTGAAAACCCATTCTACGTGGCCCAAAGAGAGTTGTTGATGTAATAGTTTTACATCAGCAGATATATTGACTGTCTTGTAATCAATGCACCTGTACTTTAGCTTTTAGAGTGTTGTGGGACAAAGAAGTAAAATGGCCATAGTTGTTCTGACTGGGGGTTTTGTGCAATTTTTTGACCCTAATGAACCAACATTCTGTTTGGTGGATTTTGCAGGGACTCGATCTTCCTGTGTTCTCTCTCATTTAGTTCTATGGGTCTTAAATCTATTTTCATTATTTCATTTCTTCTATTTAATATATATTCTATTTTTGTTAGTGTTTTTGAAACAGAAATTTGCTACATAGGGCACGACAGGCCTTGGACTGGAAAGAATCTTGCTTTTGCCTCCCAAGTGCCTAGGTTGATGACAGGAATGACGAGATAATATTCAGCCTCTAACTAGTCTTTGATGCTATATTTAAATCATGAGTTGTTTTCTTAAGTTGAATTTTTAGATTCTACATATTTTCATAAAATTATCCTATTATTGTTTTTAATTTAACTTGCTATCAAATACCACATACTTATGATTAGAATCTTTAACTCTGTTGAGATTATTTTATAACTCTGTTGAGATTATTTTATATATTATAAACTGTTGCATGTGCAGTTGAGAAACATTTTTGAAATAATTATATTCAATACTGAGGCAGGTCAAGTTGGTTGAATATATTCTATCCCTGTGTATGTGAGAATATAGCTTGTTTTCCCATGTTATGGGGGAGTATTTTACTTGAACTTAATGAAACTTACTACTGAGAGTGCAGTTTTCAGAGTCCAGGGAGCTCAGTTACAACACTTGGTAACTATGGCGGTAACTTGAGTCTCTGACTCAAGATCTTCATCTGGTTTTTAATTACCAGTATCATCCAATATTCTATTTATTTAAGATCTCCTCAAGTATCTTATCACTTTCTTTATTAGGAAGAACACTTAGTTTATTAAGAAATGGTTCCATCACATATTTAAGCACAAACAAGAGAAAGGGAGAGAGGCCTATATGTAGTAAATATCCTGGAATGAGTGTAGGTGTCTCAACAGTATGTCCTACTAAGCATATCAATTTATAAGTATATCACTTATTCTCAAATTGTTGAGTATATCAATCAGAGACTGTATCTATAAAGCCTCAAAAACAAGTTGCTCATATGTGAGCTCATCAAAGACATCAGTGAGCATGCCAGAATGGGTGGGAAGAACCCCATGAGGCCTCCTCGTCCCTATACAAAAAACTCTAGTCAACTTAGAAACAGTGGTAACAGGACAGATGGTACTCCCCAGGGAAGAGCCCTGAAATTGGTTGCTTAGTGTCAAATTACCATTCTTGAAAACATATATACAGGTAACATCTGTGGCTTCACAAGGCTATGTTTAGTATTATGTGTGCATATCCATATATGCTTACAATAACAATTGGTAAAAACACAACCCATGAATTTGAAGGAGAGTGGGGAGGGGTATATGGGGTGTTTTGGATGAAGAAAGTGGAAGGAGAAAAGTAATTAACATCCAATCTCAAAATTAAACAAAAAAGTACACAAAAGCAATTTAAAATGTATATAATTTGACGCCTTTGAAGCTATTCAAGGCATAGCCAGTGAATATAGGACATTTTGAACTGGAAAGTATGTAGTATGCACCTTTTTTTACTTTTTAGGCACAATCTGAGATTTCAAACATCACTTATGAGTGTGTAGATTTCTTCAGGATGCTGAAGTTTTGTTAAATCGCCAAGGAATCAGGAGGTAGAACGCCTTGTTTGTAAGTGCATAAGTGTTGCTCACCATGTTCCACTACCATTTATTCATGGAAGGGCACAGGCAGAGGCATATGACATTTAATTTATCTCTATAGCTATCCCATATGAACTATCTGCACAAATGATTTGTGATCCAGAAAATGAGAAGACTCCAAATAACGGGATACTGTTGGTTATAATAGAGTTTGGAAATGTTACACATACAGAATTACATTTTTTCACCTAGATTTCTGTAGTAGATCCTAGAGTGAATATTGAATTTGAAATTTGCTAAGGTAGCAAAATGTTTACATAACCCTTCATAATATCACAGAGGAAAAAAAGCTAATTAGAAAGAAAATATTTAATATGAAGTGTCTTAGAAAATAAAGTTATATAAAGAACAAACTTATAACAGTAATGGATACTTTAGCTAAACTTTATAGACTGACCAATTATAGACTTTGCCAACAAACACTTAATAACAAAATTTTACAAAAACAGAAAGCCACCACACACACTAGATAAAAATACACAAATAGACCAGTTTTAGGGATGTTCTTCTCAGCCACACCTGATTGTTTTCTCAATAGGCTGCAGTTACCAAGGAGTAAACCAGATTATTTTAAAGAGATTTTATGCATAAGTGTGCTAAAACAGCTCATTATTCAAACTACTTCTTATTTCCAAGATAAAGTTCAATAGTTTTTCATTAATCTTTTCATAAGAAAACACTTCTCAGTTAAAAAAAAAACTTTCCTGTAACATATTGATTTATGCACGAATGTGAATGAATCACCAATTAATAACTGACACACACGACCTTTCTCTTAGATGGAGTAGACAGCTATGTAGATAGATTTCTAAGATACCAGGCATTTATGTGTTGATTCATATGTACTATGCACATATGTACATATTTATACTGACGGCATGGTTATATGATTTATACATTCTCTGAAAAACTTCCAGAACTTTGATTATATGAACCCCGCAGCCTTGCAGCTTACGTACTTGTTCTCTAAGGGATTTTTATATCACGTGATTTATAATAATCATCTTAGTACAAGTGAGGTGAGTCAGTGACACTGTGGTCTTTGCCCTGTCCACTTTCAGAGACGGAGACATTGCTGCACGTCAGAGAGCACCCTCCAGTCATTTCCTTGCTTGTAAAGAACACTACACTTTAAAAGTAGGAGGCACTGATGTTGCTTAGACAACACGAAGCTTCAGTGTACCCCGGGGAGCAATTAGGATTCTGTCACCTAAGCGTTAGACAATTTCTACTTAAGCTGGTCTCCTATATCACGGGAGGGAAAAAAGGTAATTATCAAAATTGTTGTAAATGAAGCTTGCGTTTTAGAAAATAGTCGAACCAATTACCCTCAAAGGATAGATAAGAGCTGGGAAATCTTCAGCCAATTTATTCATCCACTCAGATTTTATTCCAAAGTAAGCAAGGATTGTTCTATAAATATTTGTTTATGGGTTTATAAAATATGGCAGACTCAAACTACAAGAGTACTTGAGGCCAAAATCATTTACAGGTGATAGATCATTCTAAATTATGAGACTTTTCTGCTCTCTAAGTAGATAAATCCAACAATTTCTAATGCATTCTTTGAGATAGATTCTATAATAACAACACAGAGAATATTTCCAGAATTTTGGCTGGAGATTGGCCTAGTACCCTGTTGCTTTTAATCCAAGCGTGCAAGTCAATTTGTACTGTCTATGCTAGAAGAAAACCATAATAAACCTAAGTAACTGAAGAGTTATAATTTTACACTATTACTAAGAGATTCAAAAGAGGAAAAGCAACATGAGACCGCTCTTCCAGAGGACCTGTTCTCAACACCCAGTTCTGGTGGCTCAAACACCACTTTAACTGAGCTCCAAGGATGTCTGATGCTCTCTTCTGACCTCTGTAGGCTCTTGCATTCACATGCACACACACATAAAATGTTGAGAAATAAAAATAAAACACAAATCAAAGACTAAACTAATAAAAATTTTAAAATTCCTACAGTCAAATGATTAAAAATATGCTGTTCAAGAACTCTGGGAAAGGTGATTATCATCCCTCTAAGGTAGACTATATTATTTTAGATGACAGATATGCGGAATTGTCCTTCGAATGATTCATTTCAGGGAAATGAAGGTGAGAAATAGCCAAGCTAACAGTCACGTGCTTGTTGAAGCTTAGCAAACAGGAACCCTCACAAGGTCTTGATTCTTCAACGGACAATGGAACAAAGAGTTGTATCGCCATCTGCAGAAGCATTCCAAATGCTTTTGCGATTCACTTTAAGATGTGTCCCTATGAATTTTTGAATCTACTTAGGTATCTCTGTCATTTAATTCATTCATTCAACAGATATATTTGAGTTACAATGTGTCAGGTTTATGTATTTGGAGTACATCAAATAGATAATCTTGAGAGGTCAGGGAGAAATAGCATTATTTTTCTGGTAAAATAAAATGTGGTCAGGATTATGTTGAGCAGCAGATAAGGAGGCTGAGATATTCCAGTGAACATTTTTGAAAGCTAATACAAAATGATACAAATCTATCAACCCACTCTACCACCAAGTCCAAGTGAATCAAAGACCTTAAGATAAAAATCAGATGAGTGGATCATAATATAAAAGAAAATCAGGAATAGCCTTTAACGATTAGCACAGGCCACAGTTTCCTGAATGTAACACCAATATCATGGGCACTAAGTTTCATGAGACGCTTCTGCAAAGAGAAGAACACCATCATTATGACAAAACAGCAGCCTGCAGAATGGAAAAAGATTTTCACCAACCTCATACCCGACAGAGGGCTAATGTTGTTTGTTTCCATTCTTTACTCTTTGGTTTTTTGAGGGACCCGCCACCTTGATCAGCTCGCAGATAAACCACACACAGAGGCTTATTCTTAATTGTAAATGCGTAGCCTTACCTTGGCTTGTTTCTTGCCAGCTTTTCTTATCTTAAATTATTCCATCTATCTTTTGCCTCTGGGCTTTTATCTTTCTCTGTTTCTGTATACCTCTCTTTACTTCTTTTGTCATGGCTTCCAGGGTGGCTGGGTGGCTGGTCCCTGACTTCCTTCTCTCCTTGTTTCTTCATTCCTTCTCCCTCCTTCCAGATTTCTCCTTCCATTTATACTCTCTGTCTGACCTGTCTGCGTATCCTTTCTCCTGCCTTGCTCTTGGCTGTCTAGCTATCAGGTGTTTTAGATAGGCAAGGAATCACAGCTTCACAGAGTTAAACAAATGCAGCATAAACAAAATCAACACATCCTAACATCATTAAACGAATGTTCCACAGCATAAACAAATATAACAAACCTTAAAATAATTTTCCACAGCATTAGCTAATATTCAAAATATATAAAGAACTCATTAAATTAGACATAACTAAATAATCCAATTATAAATGGGGTACAGATCTAAATAGAAAATTCTCAACAGAGGAATCTCAAATGGCTGAGAAACATATAAAGAAATGTTCACCATCCTTAGCTATGAAGAAAATGAAAATAAAAACTACTTTGAGATTCTATCTTACAACTGTCAGAATGACTAAGTTCAATACTCAAAAGACCACTCATGCTGGCAAGTATGTGGAGCAAGAAGAACACACCTCCATTGCTGGTGGGAATGCAAATTCCTACAGCCACTATGGAAACCAACATGGAAATTCCTTAGAAAAATGGGAATCAATCTACCTCAAGACCCAGCTATAACACTCTTGGTCATATATATGTATATGTATGTGTATGTGTATGTGTGTGTGTGTGTGTGTGTGTGTGTGTGTGTGTGTATGTGTATATGTATGTGTATGTGTATGTGTATATGTATGTATATATGTACCCATAGGTCACTTCATCCCATTACAAGGATACTTGTTCAAGTATGTTCATAGCAGCTTTATTCATAATAGCCACAGCCAAGAAACAACCTAGATGTTCCTCAACTGAAGAATGGATATAGAAACTGTGGTACATTTACATAATGGAGTATTATTCAACTGTTAAAAACAATGATATCATAAAATATGCAGGCAAATGGATGGAACTAGAAAAGATCATCCTGAGTGAGGTAACTCAGGCCCAGAAAGAAAAACACAATGTGCTACTCATAAGTAGACATTAACTGATAAGTAAAGGACAATCATGCTATAATCCACAGATTCAGAGAGGCTAAGTAACAAGGGGAGCTCAAGGAGGACAAATGGATCTCCCTGGGAAGGAGATATAGAGTATTTTGTAGATAGACTTGGGGCAGGTGGAGAAAGGAAGTGGAGGGATTGGGAAGGAAGTGGGGGAACATAGTGAGAGAATGTTGGTACAGATGGTTAGTATTAGGGTCTATTTAGAGGGTGATATGGATTCTTAGTACAGTTGGAACTCCCTGGACTCTATGAGAGTAACCCTAGCAAACTCTCGTAGTAATAAAGAATAAGAAGCCTGAACTGACCATCTTTTAAAAGCAGGAAAGTCTCCTAGCAGTAACCCAACCACAAAACTTTCAACCTACAATAAGTCCTATCTGCAAGATATGCTAGGGTCTTTAATGTGAAGAACTTGTAGAAGTGTTCAGCCAATAACTGGTTTAATTGAGGCCCATACCGTGAGAGAGAGCCCAATGCCTGACATTGACTGGATGTCCAGAGACAAAAGGCAAGACAACCCAGACCCAGGACAGAGCCAAATATAACTGGAAAAACAAACAAACAAACACCCCCGAACAAAACTAAAACAAAAAAAAAAATGGTCAATGAAAAGATTCCTAAGGATATTCATCTAGATTCAAATATCGGTACCTAGCCCATCAGAGGGGTCTTATACAGCAACTGATGGGAGCAGATGCAGAGACCAATAGTCAAACACTAGGCAAAGCCAGGGGAACCTCACAATAGAGGTGGAGGAAGGATTGTAGGAGTCAGAGATGACAGCATGAGAACATGACCCACAGAATCAACTAAGCAGGATTCATAGGGACTCCCAGAGACAATCCCAGAGACTCACTGACAATTCGGACATGAGTTTGACCTAGGTCCTTGGCATATATGTTATGCTTGTATAGCTTTGTCTTCTTGTGGAACTTTTAATAGTGGGGGCAGGGGTGTCTCTGACTTATTTGCTTCCTCTTGGTACTCTTTTCTTCCTATTGGGTTGCCTTGTCCAGACTTGAGATATGAGGGTTGTTTCTAGTCTTATTTTAACTTGTTAGACTATGTTTGGGTATCCCTGGGAGACTTGGTCTTTTTTTAAAAAGAAGAAATGAAGGAGGAAAGCATCTGGAGAGAGTGAATGGGAAGGGAAAGAAGAGGAGAAACTGCAGCCAGAATGTAATGTATGAGAGAAGAATAAAAGAAAAAAGAAAAGAAAAGAAAGAAAGGGAGTTGATTAAGCACTTGAAAGTGATAGGCTTCCAAAATCTTTCAGGATATACGACACAATTAAACAGTGCATATACCAAATACCCAGACTTCACTGAAGCATGGGTGTTCAGTGTGCAAGAGAAGAAACAGGCAGACACCAGAGAAAATTATCTATTCCTTCCTTTTTGTGTATAGTTAGTTGTTCAGTTTCTTAAAAATATTATGTTGTGTTAAGTATTTATTTTCTAATTTCCAAGTTATAACCATTAATCATTTTCAATTATTTGCAGCCATAGAATTAATGATGTTAAATGGGACAATGGTAGTCATGTAAGAGGTCCATGGCTACCAGGATAAACTCCTAAACTGCTAGGTAACAGCAGCTGTCACCCCATTTTCCCTTTCCTGCTCTGATAAGCCATTTAGAGAACTTTCCAGAAGCTTTTCAAAGCTGCACATGCACTGTTTCCCAGATGTCAGTCAGTGGGTACTTTATGCATATGGTGTACCTTGTTCTTTAGGACAATGATGACATGAAAAGGATTCCCTCGTGGGAATATTAGTGTCTCTTACTGTTAAGGGTGTGAGAGTGGGGCATGCCTCTTGTTCCATGTATGTAGAAGAAGTACACTTGATGTGGAGTCCCCGCTATGTGTTGCTTTTCTTGGCTAATGAATAAAGAAAATGCCTTGGCCTGTTGATAGGGCAGAACTTAGGTAGGCAGAGAAGACAGAACTAAATGCTGGGTGAAGGAAAGAGGCAGAGAGATGCCATGTAAGCCACTGGAACATGGCGATATATAGAGTAATAGAAAATGGGTTAAATTAAAATAAGATTTTGCCAATAAGAAACTAGAGCTAATGGGCCAAGCAGTGTTTTAATTAATACAGTTTCTGTGTGATTATTTTGGGGCTAAACTAGCCGGGCAACCGGACAAACAAGCGGCCTCTCTCCTTGCAACAGTATACTGAAAGTAACTTCTGGTTCCCTTGGGTTATTCCAGGAATATCCCCCCTCCTGTTTCTTTGAAGAGAGAACAATGATTACTTCCAAGTTATACTGTAAGTAAGAGCCACTTTATTGAAGAACAATGATTTATCCCATATTGATGATACTAATAAATAGAGTCTAGTGAATAAATATAAGCTCTCAAGTAAGTAGGGACTATCTAATAAAGTAATGGAGTCTATTGTAAAGCAATGTTCTATAGTCTCTGATTTATCAATACAGATGATGAAATACAGTATCTCTTTTATTGACTGACATGTGTGGTTGTGGAAAAGAAATAATCAATAGTTATTTTAATCAAGGGAAATTTCTTTTCTCATTTAATCACAGATAATTTCTGATAAAAACAAAATTATTTTGTTATGTCTATTTCTAATAAAAAATTATTTTGTTATATTCACAGTGTAGAAATTGAAGCTGCTTATTAGTTTCAGCATGCTATTCTAAGTATGAATGTTTTGTGTTAATTGGAAACAAATACTTAAGAAAATATAATTTTATTTCACTAAAATTGTTTTTCTCTTGTTAAATTGTAGAATATCTATACTAAAAATGATACTTAAATATTTTTCCTAACTTGACACAATATTTTGTCTTAGCGAAAGTATATACAACTTGATGAAAAGGTATTTAATATTTCATTTGTGCTAGTTATGTGACTTATTACTGTCTTTGATGCTAATATATCTTGCAACAAGATGGAAATATTGTCCATTTTAGGATTATCATTAACCTGTGGAGCCTACCAATATTCAGGAGATTTTTGAAACTGAATTATTAAGCTGTGTTTTTAACTGGGCTGAAAATTTTCTTAACTACACACCAGAGATATGGCGTAACTATACATATCAGGCACCAAGAAAGCTGGAACTAAAGGCAAAGCCCCTCAGGCTTAGAGAGCATTGTCATGTGAAAAAAGGGAGAGATTTATGAAACCGTGTTACAGAATCCTATGACTCTAATTGTGTCTGGATCAGTGTTTCAGCAACTTAGTTCATTATTTCATCACTTGTGAAGTTTTTAGTCTTCATAGTAATCATTTTAGACGGGCAAATGTTTCTGCTTTTCTGTAGGTTCTGTGCAGGACAGTAAGGAATTGTGATCATATTTTTTGGACTTATTTCATCTCCTAGTCTTCCACCCTAGTGGCATATAAAACAAAAGCAGAAGGAGGAGGGTATCAGTTTTGTAATTAACATGTACGATAAATGCTTCTATTTTGATAATGTCTTCAGTTACGTTCTAGTTACCCATATATCTCCTTTGTAGATTTATAACATTAATGGTTACAGCTTGAAACTGTGTTGAACGCCTCAGTGAACAGTTAGTTCTTCCTGATCCTTCTTATCCTCAGGTAGAATTCTAATAACCATTTTTGAAATATTGGCAAAGGGTAACCTTTTAGTACAGCTCTGCATTTAAGATTAGTACATTACTGAGTCATTAAATAACAGTATTAAATATTGCATTAGCTATACAGGCAGTACTGTAACTTTGAAATACTAGTTTAATATACTTAGAAAAAGTAAAAACATTGCTCATCTCTAGCCTACCTATGATATGTATAACATTCTTATCTGGAAGCCAGATCCAGCCTCTCTACATATGTAGAATTTTAGAAAAAGCAATCTAAGATTTTTATCTTGAATTGAATGTATATCATGAATCCCTTGGTTTTATTCTTGTATTTTTATAACTGAGTATACAAAATCATTCTAAAATTACTAGACTAGGGTAACATCTAAAATTTTATAATTGATTCAGTTGTGTTATTTTCACATTGTTTCCTCCAACTTGTAACAGGTTTTCTTATAGTTGTGGCTTACTTTGGGGGTAATCTCATCCTCTTATTTGGACACACAGAGAGAACAACTATAATAATCATCAGACAACTCAGTTTATTGTAGAAGTTTTAAACCAAGATAATGTAGCTGGATTCTGATGTGGGGTAGAAAGCTAAAGCTTTCCTTTGGAGTCTAAATTAAGAAAATCTGCAGTGAGTAATTCTGTTTTTGATACTCTGTCTCCGGTCTGGTTCCTTTGAGCTCAAAAACTTCTTTAATATCAAGGGAACAGAGAAGTTTACAAATCTTTTGAAGTATGTGCATCAGAGAAGTGGATATACCTGAGTCCAGAAGTGGGGAAATGTGAAGAATGACACATTATTCTATAATAAAATTATATTTATGAGAGTTGAAAGAAAGGGACAAACTGGCTGAGGGCTGAAATCTCCAAAAGGGTGAATTAATATTGATCTTTCCTATTTATGACCTGTGCTTGGTAATTTGATGTAGTCATGGAAATCTGATCAGCGTATAGTTACTTGAATGTTGAAACAGAAATATACATTATAATATTCCACAACAATTCTCTGCATCAATCCTCTGGAAACTTCTTAGGTTCTTTTATTTGCTTTGTCTTCTAAAAGAGTGTTCTCACTCAGTCTGTGTTGGAAAAAAATTCTGAGCCTTCACATGTTTACCATAAAAACTAGTATCTACTTATCATCATTTAAAGTTCAAATTGATTTATTTCATTAAGTGATTTAGAATTATTACTCAATATAATTTTTTTTCTAAAATTCAAATGCTTCTGCAAAGAATCTGAATGCCAGCCTGAGTCTAGCTACTATATAGGCAGACAACTTAGGCTTTCTTGGGAATATTTATCCCATTTTAAGTTTGTTAACTATTTGCCAACTTTTCTATACATAAAACGGTTGCCATTCTGGGAACTATTTCAACCTAAAATGTTTAACCTTTTCTGATATTGATCTTTTTTCACTTTTATGGAAAGTCCTCACCTCCTCACCCATGTATGCTGAAAAAACCGCTATGGGTGTTTATATTTCTTTTTCTTCTTTTCGAACTCTGATTATGTGCATGTGGAATGTACCTATGCACTGATATCCTTCTATTTCAGTCCTGTTTTAAAGTTTATCTTTATTTCATCTGCCCTTTATCCTTTCCTTTTGTGATCTTGGTAATCTGGTCATTGGGTTTCCCAATTTCCCTCTGTGGTATTGCATCCCTTTGTTCCTGTTTTCAGTAGTGATGCGTATAACTCCCGTTTGACAGCTTACTTTTTCCATTTTAGTGTATGAATGCCATCTCTTGCCATTTTGAGGATTTTTATTATTTAGTACTAAACACCTTTATCCATTGATTCCAAACCTATTTTTCTGCATAGTGATATTTATAAAGCAGTGTACAGGTCCTTTAAAGATTAGAGATTTCCATATCATCTAGCAAATCCACTTCTGAGGCAAAACAACTGGTCCCATGCCGTGAGAGGGAGCCCACACTATACCCGACACTGCCTGGACGAAAGGACAAAGAGCCCGGGGACCTAGAATAGACCAAAAACGAGTGAACAAAAGTCAGTGAAATGATTTCTAATGATACTCTGCTATATCCGCAGTTTGGTACCTAGCCCAGTCATCACAGAGGTTTTCCCCAGGGACTGATGGGAGCAGATGCAAAAATCTGCAGCCAAACATTCGTTACACAGAGCTCAAGGAATCCCATGGAAGAGAGGAAGGATATGGGAAACAGAGGAGTGGGGGAAAGCAGGAGAATGTGGTCCACAGAATCAACCGAGCAAGTCCCTTAGGGGCTCATGAAGACTGAAACGACAATCAGAGAGCGTGTATAGGTCTGAGCTAGTTCCTCTGCAAATATGTTATGCTTGGGTAGCTGGTCTTCTTGTGGGACTCAGGGCTGTCTCTGACTTTTTTCCTGCTCTTGGGGTTCTCTTCTTTAGTCTTTTTTTCCAGTTCCATCCATTTGCATGCAAATTTGAAGATATCACTGTTCTTTACTGCCGAGTAATAGTCTAATGTGTAAATGTGCCAAATTTTAATCACCCATTTTTCGATTGAAGGGAATCTAGGTTACTCTCAGGTTCTGGCTATTACAAATAATGCTGCTATGCACAGTTGAACAAATGTCATTGTAGTATGACTGAGCATCTTTTGGGTATATGCCCAAAAGTGGTATTGCTGTGTTTTGAGGTAGGTTGATTCCCAATTACTGAGAAACCACCATACTGATTTCCAAAGTGGTTGTACAAGTTTGCATTCCCACCAGCAATGGATGAGTGTTCCCCTTTCTCCACATCATCAGCATAAGCTATCATTGGTGTTTTAGATCTTAGCCATAATGACTGGTAAAATGGTATCTCAGGGTTGTCTTGATTTGCATTTCCCTGATAGCTAGGAATATTGATCATTTCTTAAGTGTCTTTCTATTGAGAATTCTCTGTTTAATTCTGTACTAGACTTTTTATTTGGGTTATTTGGAATTTTGATGTCTAATTTTTTGAGTTCTTTATATATTTTGGAGATCAGTCCTCTGTCTAATGTGGGGTTAGTGAAGATTATAGTCCCATTCAGCATGCTGCTTTTGTGTCTTATTGACTGTATATTTACTTAACAGAAGCTTCTCTGTTTCAGAAGGTCCCATTTATTTATTGTTGCTCTCAGTGTCTGTGCTACTTGTGTTATATTTAGGAAGTGTTCTTCTGTGCCCATGCATTGAAGGTTATTTCTCACATTCTTTTCTACCAGGTTCAGTGAGGTCAGATTTATATTGAGGTCTTTAATCCATTTGGTCTTGAGTTTTGTGCATGGGGATAGATATGGATCTATTTTCATTCTTCTACATGTTGACATCCAGTTATGCCAGCACCATTTGTTGAATATGCTTTCTGTTTTTCCATTGTGTAATTTTACCTTCTTTGTCAAAAATCAGGTGTTCATAGGTGTGTGCATAAATATCTGGGTCCTCGATTTGATTTTTTTGGTCAATCTGTTTTTATGCTAATAGCAAACTGTTTTCATTACTGTAGCTCTATAATAGAGCTTGCTGCCAGGGATGGCGATATACATGAATGTTTTGCTCTTCTGGGATTTTTGTTTTTTCATATGAAATTGAGTATTGTTTTTTCAAGGTCTGTGAAGAATTGTGTTGGGATTTTGATGGGGATTGCATTGAATCTATAAATTGCTTTTGGTATGATTGCTATTTTTACTATATTGATCCTACCCATCAAAGAGCATGAGAGATCGTTCCATTTTCTGTTATCTTCTTCTATTTCTCTCCATTTAATTTGATGGTGTCTGTTGGCTTTCTGGATATTGCTTTTATTTTGTTTAGATGTGTACCTTGTATTCCCTGATCTCTCCAAGACCTTTATCATGGAGGGGTGTTGGATTTTGTCAAATGCTTTTTCAGCATCTAATGAGATGATCATATGGGTTTTTTCTTTCAGTTTATTTATATGGTGGTTTACATCAATAGATTTTCCTACGTTGAACCATCCCTGCATCTCTGGGATAAAGCTGGAGTGAGCATGGAGCAGGATTCTTTCTTTTCTTCTTTTTATTTATTTATTTTTAATTAAAAATTTCTACCTCCCCCCTCCTCCCATTTCCCTCCCCTTCCTCCTATCCCCCCTCCCTCTCCAGTCCAAAGAGCAGTCAGCTTTCCCTGCTGCCCTGTGGGAAGTCCAAGGTCCTCCCCCACTCCATCCAGGTCTAGGAAGGTGAGCATCAAACAGACTAGGCTCCCACAAAGCCAGTACATGCAGTAGGATCAAAACCCAGTGCCATTGTCCTTGGCTTCTCAGTCAGCCCCCCTTGTCTGCCACGTTCAGAGAGTCTGGTTTGATCACATGCTCCATCAGTCCCTGTCCAGCTGGCCTTGGTGAGCTCCCATTGGATCAGCCCCACCGTCTCAGTGGGTGGGCGCACACCTCACAGTCTTGACTTCCTTGCTCATGTTCTCCCTCCTTCTGCTCCTCATTTGGACCTTGGGAGCTCAGTCCAGTGCTCCAATGTGGGTCTCTGTCTCTAGCTTCATCCATTGCCAGATGAAGGTTCTATAGTGATATGCAAGATATTCATCAGTATGGCTATAGGATCGGGCCATTTCAGGCTCCCTCTCCTCAGCTGCCCAAGGATCTAGCTGGGGATATCTCAATGCACACCTGGGAACACCTCTAGAGTCGTCTCTTGCCAACCCTAAAATGGTTCCCTTAATTAAGATATATACTTCCCTGCTCCCATATCCACCCTTCCATGGAGGATGATTCTTTTAATAATGTTTTCTTGGATTTGGTTTTCCTGTATTTTATTGAGTATTTTTCATCTATGTTCATGAGTGAGATTAGTCTGTTATTTTTTTTCTTGGTTGAGTCTTTGTGTGATTTTGGTATTAGGGTAACTGTAGCCTCATAAAAAGAGTTTGACAATGTTCCTTCAGTTTCTATTATGTAGAACACTTTGAGGAGTATAGGTATAAGTTCTTCTTTAAAGTTCTGGTAGAATTGTTCACTGAAACCATTTGGCTGTGGGTTTTTTTCTGGTTGGGAGGTTTTTGATGACTTCTTCTATTTCCTTGCTGGTTATAGGTCTATTTAAATTATTCACCTAGTCTTGATTTAATTTTGGTATGTAGTACCTATCCAGAAAAATTTCTATTTTCATTACATTTTCCAATTTTCTGGAGTACAGGTTTTTGTAGTATGACCTAATGATTCTCTGGATTTACTCAGTCCCTGTTGTTATGTTCCCCTTTTCATTTCTGATTTTGTTAATTTGGACGTTCTTTCTCTGCCTTTTGATTAATTTGGATAAGGGTTTTCTATCTTATTAAGTTTCTTAAAGAACCAGCTATTTGTTTCACTGATTCTTTGTATAACTCAGGAACTTTTCTATAAAAAGTAAAAAAACAAAACAAAACAAAACCGGGGAGTTCCCATCTCTTGTAGAACTTAAATCTTAGCAGATGTGAATTAAACTCTTAACCTCTCAATATTATATTGGCAGTTCAGGAAGGAACAGTAACTAGTGCTACTGGCATCGCTCACGGCTTACCATCAGCCTGCTGAACTCCCTTTCATTTAACCCCGAGGCACTTTCTCCTCCAGCTCCCTGAACACCCACCACCTGCACCTGTTGTGTCTTTCTTTAGGAGTCTCTAAACAGGTGTTGCTTTTCCTAAGTTACATCTCCTCATGAAATGCAGGCCACTCTAAATACAAGCTAAAAAGTGAGTGAGATCTTGGACAAGTTCTAAAGATCATTACCACTTAAGTGCTGTCTGTGGTTACATAGATTAAAAAAAAAAATGTTTCTACAATTGCACCGAGCATCAGCTTGTGCCTTTGGCCAGCACGGTTTCCCTCATTTCTACAAGCACTGAGCCTGAGAGCTTTTCCGTGTGAGCCGCCTGCACACGGTCTGCTCCACTGAAACTGATTTGCCAAGGCCCAATGAGACACACCAATGTAACATACTAAAAACAATTAGGAACAGAAAGACTTAGAAGGTAATGGTAAATAATAGGAAAGGAACTTTAATGAAAATTACCTCAATGGGAATAAAGTGATCAGCATCCTGAACTCAGTCTTTGGGATTACTGGTGTGAGATCTATGTTTAAACATAAACGGATTGAGTGGGACTCTCAAAGAGCATAGTTCTTTGTCTGTCATTCTTATCCAGTTTTTGAGTTGAACATTAGTCTCATGATTTGTCTGGGGAAGTGTCTGGCTTCTATAATTAAGCCACTGATGCTTAAGGCAGAGATTCAACTCTTGTTATAAGATATTTACCTACAAGTTAAGACCTGCTGATATAACGACACAAGGTAATTTCCCAAGACTCATAGCAAAGCAGACAACAGTGAAATGGCCAGCTTCCCCCTGCTTGCCCAATACTTTGGATATTTTATGTGTATTTAATTATACTTTGGCTATTTTCAGGTCCAAATGAAGAGCACACTCTTTTATCAACAGCAGTCTCTAAACTAGTGAGTCTCAACCTTTAACACAGTTTCTCACGTTGTGATGACCCTCAACCATAAAAATATGTTTGTTATTACTTCATAACTGTAATTTTGCTACCATTATGAACTGTAATGTAAATATATGTGTTTTCTGATCATTTTAGGTGAGCTCTGTGAAAAGGTTTTTCAACTCTTCCAAAGGGTTGCAACCCACTGGTTAAAAATCACTGCTCTAAATGCTTCTTTATATTCAGCTATCATGCCCTGCAGAGAAAAGTTAGTGTGTCAGGCACTCATATTTCCACTAGGTAAGAGTATCCAAATGCCACAGTAATACAGAGACAAATATTCTTGCTTAGTCATATTGAGACGGGTGCTGGAAATGTTATTATTTTGATGAATTAATCTTAAGTGAATTTCATATATAAACATTAGAAGCAAAAACAACTAAATTCAATGTTATGTAGTCTTAGTGTTAGGTTATGAACCTAGAGTATTTTGTTTAAACTTCCATGAATTAAATTATGCATATTCTGGTTTATTTTCAGTCCTTAATAATGGGAACAGATTTTGCATAATTTCAGTTTGTTCATTCTGCATGTAATGAAAGAAATTTATATTATTTACTCTTTTTTTTTTTTTTCCAGCTGAAGCCCACCCAGTGTTTAAACTGAGAGGCTGAGTTTGGCAAATCTTAATAGATCCCAAAGAAAAGGGATTATACCAGTCTGTAGAAAACATGCTTTTCTCTGCTCCAGCTATAGTTAGTTTTACTAAGGGAGGCTGTGAGTGTCCCTGCAGGGCAAAGCCGTGAGCGTGAAAATACCATCGCTGTGTGGAAGATGTTTAGGTTTTAATCCCTGGAGAAGGTTTTGATTGTGTGTATTGTGTTGCAAAAACAGGCACACAGAGGGGCAAGTGCAGCTGTTTTTCAAATAGGTGTCCCTGAGCCATGGAATTACCTTACTCCCACCAAATACACATATCTACACACACATCACATTGCTCTCCTTTGTCTTTGTCTTTCTTTCTCAACCCCCCACCACCACACACATGAGTACACATGTAAGATACAGTAAACATGTTAGGTGTTTCTTCAATGTGACAGAGGCTGATGTCTGAGGTTATAGTGAGTCCCTTTCTTGAATTCTGATTGGCATTTGCATTCTCCCTGCTCTCACTGAAGATGTCCTGAACACAAGAGTTACTGTCTTCTGAAAGTTGCCCCGCACCGCGCCTTCGTGTTCGGTGTGCTTGAACCCTGTTACTGAGCTTCGGGCAAGGGGCTGGAGGTTAAAATACACAGACACACAGACAGACAGACAGTGACACCGGCCATCCTTGAATTCCTCAAGAATGCCCCCTTTATTGTGTTCAGGGGCAGATTATATAGAGATAGCCACGCCCCAGCCAAACCCACCAGAAACTACTCTCCTGTCATCAGGAACTTCTGAAGGTCTCGTGCTCAGAGCAGCTGTAGGCACTCAGATCAAGGGATTACAAAAAGTTCAAGATCTGGGTTCTCACTGCTCCCAACAGAAAGTCACAGCTCTCGTCTCATCCCTCAAATCAGCGATCTCTGTCCAGGATCTCACAGGTCAAGAGTTCCCAGAGAAGTGCATGAAGCTTTGAACTCAATTGCATCAGCAGGGTCAATTCTCCTCAGTCTAGTATTTGCCTTCTCTTATTTTCTGAGAGCATTCCTGAGGGCACATCCTTGTAAAACCCTGCTTCAGACCACCATGGTCTTTTCAGAATATACTGAGGGAGAATCAAGCCTACAGGAGGAAGTGAGGATTTTCCATTAAGTTGTTTCTTCGGTGATTTGGAGTTTGGAGGCTTTCTTCTGAATAGTAATCTTTGTCTTTATCCTGTTCTGTAGTTTAGAAAGTTTATCGAATGTATCCAAAAATCAATAAAATTTTGATTTTTCTCTTCGGGTAAAATAAATAATGAACTCTAATTATTTTAGATTTCTTTTTAAAAATTACTTTTTTATGATTTGCCTCTCCGTTATTTTTTATATGTTAAACTTACACTAGACTTCATGCACATAGGTAGGAGGGTTCACACTGCACGAATGTCAGTCGCTATCTGAAATGCTACTATCAAAGGCCTGTGAGAGTCACACGTGCAGTCCCATCATTGGGTGATTCTTAGCTGACGTTAGGTGATAGTTAACACAACCGAAGTGCTGGGTAGCTACATGTTGATATTCATTTTTGGCCTCAGATAAAGTAATTTTGATAATTTTCTAGTCACACCGAGATCTTCTCAGAATTTTCAAGCTTGGAATTCAAGCCACCTATCTAGATTTGAGTGTTTCTTCATGTCTTCTTGATTCTTTATTTGAAGTGTTGTCTGGCTCTGACCTACTTACTTACTGGTGTTTTTTAATTAATTGCAAAGACTTGCTGGCAAGAGCCAGACTCCAACTGAAACTTGCTTACCAAGTTTCAAATGCAGCCCCCAGGATGGTTTATGCATCTGACTTTGTCTCCAAAGAGTGCCACAGTTCATTACCTCCAGTTCAGATTCTATACTCATGATGCATTCTTGCTTTTAGGCCCAACCTTGATGAATTTTTATATTCACACCTGCCTTTCAAGTCCATCTGTGTTTTTTTTCCTCCCTCCTCTTCCTTCTTGCCTTCCTTTCTTCCTTCCTCCTTACCTCCATGCCAGAGGTAGAGAGTGACATGAAAAATTATTTTCAAGTAATTTCTAGCAGAGGTGGTCATAGGAAAAGGAAGCTATAGGAAATAGAATAAGACAAAAGGAAGCTTAAGGAAAAGTGTGGCACTTCTGGAAGGATGAATAAGGCTCTGTGTTACATGTTGACCTGTACTTAATGTTCGTTCGACATGTAACATATAAAGTTGGCTCTCTGTATCTCATTATCAAAGTCATTAGTCAATGTCTGTAATTGAATGGGGTGGCAATTATCAAAGAAAGGGGATAGCGATGGATTGTTATTTGACTAACACTGACTATCCTAGTTCTAAAGCGTTGTCACAGGGCTATTAAAGAGGACCACTGAGGGCAATAACACTATCACTACATCATCTGTATCCATTATCCACCCACCTGTTTCTTTTTTATACAGAGGATTATTGAATATAAAGATTATAAAGTTCTGGGACTAAAACAGGGTCACCTTTATCTAATGTGTGTTGTGCCATAGAAAATATAGATTAACATTTGAAACTCAGAAAATCAAGTTCTGTGATAGGAATTTGAATTAGTATTCTGTGCAATTCAAATTATTTTTTGATGACTAGGATTATGAAAACATTCTTATAAAAAGCAATAAGAACACATAAAGAACGGTGGCCTTCAGGTGCTCAGGGAGTGGAACAAGGTACTTGAGTGGCACAATAGATATTATTAATAGCTATTTTGACAAGAAAAAGCCTAATCAAAATGAATGTTATTTTTTTTCTACTGAATGTATATAACTATAATACCAGGGCTTTGTGAACCAGCTTAGAAGTTTCTCTGTCTCCTACTCTTCCTTGGTTTGGGCCTATCTCATTAGACCTAACAATATGTCCCAGGATTAGACAGTCTCAGGGGTCAAAGACTACTATGATTATAGTCTCTATTCATTCATTTTGACTTGTTCTTAATGTTTTTCCTATCAGATCCTAAAATCTCTTATGTCCTTATAGAAGTACATTGTGGTGGGACTAATATTGATCTTTAGGTTTTTCAGCCAAGGTCCTTTTTATTTTTAAAGAAGAGGGGATAATTAAATTATTTTGGAGAATCATGGTAGAGAACTGTACAAAACTACTACTTGAAACCTAAAACTATTTGAACTTTGGTAGGCAAAAGTTAGGGGCAGTTGGGCATGGTGGTGCTTATTTGTATTCCCAGTGCTTTGGAGAAATAGAGAGTAATATTTTGTGTTCAAGACCCACCTGAGCTACAAAGAAAGTTGGAAGCCAGCTGGGTAGGACACATTTATCAGTTTACTATAAGGAAAGTTTCTATGCCTTTGGAATGTATTATGCAAAGGAATTATGTGTTCAATCTTTATTATATAACATATTGTTACATAAGGAACTATTTGTGTATGTATGTGTATGTTTGTGTATTGTAGATGTGTGTCCTGTGAAGTAATGTATGTGTGGATGATGGTAGCTTATTCTCTTCTGTGCCTGTATGTCAAGGCTAGAGAATAAAGCCAGGTGTCATCCACTACCACTCTCTCCCCTTTCCCCATGAGACAGGGTTTCTCACTGAACTGTAAGCTCAATGACTTGGCTAAGCTGGCAAGCCAGTATACCTACCTCTGCTCTCCAATGCTGGGGTTATAGGCACTCCAAGCCATGCCTGAATTCTTCTGTGGGTGCTGGAGATTCAACCTGAGGTACTCATGCTTGCACAGTAAGAAGTTGTACCATTCAGGCCATCTCGCCAGTTCCATGAGGACTGATTGCTTAGAGCAATTTAGGAAACAAACTAATTTACTGGTCATTCCCATAATTGTGATTCTACTTACATCTAAAATGGGGATAAAAGAGCAAAGTTCATTTCTATGACCTGTGGATTTATCTATGCCTTTCCGTAATGGTCACAACTTTTTAGATGAGGTTAAACTGGCACATGCATCACAGAGCTCTTAATGCAGCCTCTGGTGTTACTATCTTTGTGCATTAAAGGTGTGCCTGATGAGATCTTGTCACTCAGACTCTTGAGGGGTTGACATTCTAGGCCTATGCCATTAAGTCTAGCTAAGGAATCATTTCCTAAAGGTATTATTTTACAGGCTACTTAGAGGAAACTTTTATGTATTTTTACATACTTTCTAGTTTATGAAAATCCCATTTTACATATAAGCATAGCTTGTATATCAATCTCTGTAATATAAAATGTCCTGTTCCACAAATGTTCTTTCCTATGAAAAGTTGAAACTGTCTCAAAGTGTGGGACTTCTTTACTTGTCTGACAATATCTACTCTCAAAAGATGATTCCTAAAGTCTAAGTGGAAGTTTCAGAATATGCAGACAAACATACAATTTCTTTAATCTGAAATTTAATTTTGCAAATAACAATGTCCCCAAATCACAAGAGAATTTGACATCAACAAAGAAATATTTCAGGACAAAAATAAAACCTGTAGCCTGATGTGAGAAGTTCAAAACTTGGTCTCGGGACTGGAGCTCTGGCTTCTGTTACTCAAGTTTCTCATGGACCTTGGTTTCATCAGTCTCAGAATTAACAGGAGGACAAGAGCTCTGATGCCAGTAATTCCATAGTTCAATGTGGACGGCAGTTTTGACAATATCTGGATAAGATGAATGCAGTCTTTCTGTGATCTTGCTATCACCTGGCCAACACTGGACCATTTTCATAACCTGACCTGGGAATAAACATCAAGCTTCCACCATCTCCAAAGCTGAACTGGATGCATATGACATTCTAGGAAGACTCAGTGAAAATAAAGCAGTGTTGGTAGGAGGAGAAATGAAAACTGCAAAACAAATCCTTTCCCATTGATAGGCAAGATTTTTCAAAGAAACACACAAAAAATTGACACAATTACCTACCATAAGCCATTTTCAATCACCTAATTCTTATAAAGTGGAATACAAAAATATAGAAATAGCTGAAATGATGGAGGAAGAGTTTGCATTCTTACTTTTAAAGACAATTGATGTCTGTTTAAAAGATTTCAACAAAAAGATGGGCAACTAGGCCCTCTGAATGTGGGTGACAGTTGTGTGGCTTAGGCAGTTTGTGGGGCCACTGTCAGTGGGACCAGGTTTTATCCCTAGGACTTGGGCTGTCTTTTTGGAGCCCATTCTCTTTAGAAGGATACCTTGCTTAGCCCAGATATAGGGATGAGGGCCTTGGTTGTAACTCAAAGTTATGTGCTAGACTTTGTTGACTTTCCATTGGAAGCCTTATCCTGTCTGAGGAGTGGATGGGGGTATGGAGTGGAAGGTAGGGTGAGCAGGAGGAGGGGAGGGAGTTGGGACTGGGATTGACATGTAAAATGAGAAAAGATTGTTTAAAAATAAATAAATAAAATTTTGAAAAGATAAAAAGAGTAAAAAAATAGATAAACTGTGGAAATATAACTAACATTTCAATAAGACAATCCCCAATATAAATGAAACATCTAATTGGAGGAGAAAGTCTAATATGAAAGAAAAATTCAGCAAAAAATTAAAACACTTAAAAAATTCTTGAAATACTAGATACTGTCATATACATAGAAACCACATCAGAGAGCACAGTGACAGACAAGATAGAATTGGCTAGAAAGGTTAGAAAATTAATACACTCAGACACCAGATAGAGAAAAAAAGCGATGTGGTCAATATTTTCAAGAACTTTGGGATATTTTCAAGAAGCCAAACTTGAGAACTCACAGAGCAGAAGAAGGAGCTGAGATAAAGTCAAAGAATAGACAGGACATTTGATGGACTTACACCATAAAACTGCAAATCTGAGAATGGAGTAGACATCCAAATATAGAGGCATTTAAATCTCAACTACACATGATCAAAGAAGAAACTTCCTAAAAACATCCAAATAAGAACCCAAGAAAAGAAATAATACTGAAAGAAGTACGAGAAAACTGACAACTGGGTAAGAGGGGCAAAAATATCAAAATAAGCTGGGCCTGTGGTGGCGCACGCCTTTAATCCCAGCACTCGGGAGGCAGAGGCAGGAGGATCTCTGTGAGTTCGAGACCAGCCTGGTCTACAAGAGCTAGCTCCAGGACAGGCTCTAAAGCTGCAGAGGAAGCCTGTCTCAAAAAACCAAAAAAAAAAAAAAAAAAAAAAAAATCAAAATAACCTCAGAGTTTTCATCAGCATCCCCAAAAGCCGGCCTAGCCTAGAATTAAGTATTTCATATTCTGAAGTAAGTGACTGTGAACAAAGAATGGTATTCCCAGCAATACTATCTCTCCAGATTGATGGAGAAATAATGATATGGTTTCAAGATGAATATACATTAAAGTAATTCATAACAAGTAATCTGTTACTGTAGAAAAATCCATAAATGAGTGGCATGCAGGAGGAACGAAAAAGACAACCTCTCCATGAAAACAAGAAAGTAGATATTCCGTGAAAGGAACAGACAGGCATGGGAAAGAATCAGACATGCCCAGCACAGCAAACCAACAAATGTCCAAAGCTAAATTAGGGAGACAGAAAAAGAAAATACCAATAATCCAGCAAATCACAACATCAGCTAACCAAATAAAAAATGCCTTTCAGTAATAGCCTTAATTTTAATTGATGTCAACTCAGCAATAAAAAATGCAAACATTAACTGATTTATTAAAAAAAACAACCCAAGCACTAATTATCTGTTGTCTTTAAAAATTTTCTAGCAAATATCTGAAAACTGAGTAATAAAGGATGGAAATCAAACTACCAAGCAAATTGAAGCCATAACAAGCAGGTTTAGCTATTAATTTATCTCATAAAGTAGACTTCAAAAAATAACCAAAAAGATAGAAAGGAAAATGTATATTCTTAAACAGAATGTTCCATTAGCGCTCAGTAGCCAACAACATGTACTTCTCTGGCAGAGGACCCGGATTCAGTTCGCAGAATCTGTATCATACCATCTGGACTCCTATTCTGGGAGATCTGATGTCCTCTTCTGGCTTTCATGAAAACTGCATGCGCTCAGAATTCATATAGAAATGTAGGCAAAACACTTATACAAATAGAAATGTTTTTAAAGGAGTTATAACAATTGTAAACACATATGTAACAATATTGTAGCCACAACTCCATATATACAATTATTATATATTTTATTATATATTACATATCTGAAAGTATAAGAAATATTATATACATACATACATACATACATACATACATTAAGAGGAATATCTTTTTTTTTTTTTTTTTTTGGTTTTTCGAGACAGGGTTTCCCTATAGTTTCTAGAGCCTGTCCTGGAACTAGCTCTTGTAGACCAGGCTGGCCTCGAACTCAGAGATCCGCCTGCCTCTGCCTCCAGAGTGCTGGGATTAAAGGCGTGCGCCACCACCGCCCGGCTACATTAAGAGGAATAAAATCCAAACGGCTATTAACATAACAACAGTGGAAGACTTTGATACTCTACTCTCATATTTAGATGAGGCTTCCCAACTAGAAATAGGAAAAATGTTTCACAGCCAAGTATATCAGTTGGATTTAAACAGATACATGCAGAATATCCTAGCTAACAGATGGAAACTACACATTCTTCCCAAAGGTGCATGAAACTTTCTGCAAAACTGTTCATATTGTAGGCCAAGTTGAAATCAACAGAATGATTAAACTACAGAAGATATAGACATTGCCTTGAGACCACCTGATTTTTAGCAATGGTGTCAAATGTAGGCTGTGAGGGGAAAAAGGACAGTACATTCTAAAAATTGTGCTGGCAAAACTGGATATCACATATGGAAGTGTGAAATTAGATCCAACTCTTTCACCCTGTTTAAAAATTAATTCAAAATAGAACAAAAACCTTCATTTAAAACTCAAGAGGTAGCTCAGTAATTAAGAGTACTAATTGCTCTTCCAGAGGACCTGGGTTTGATTCTCAACACTCACATGGTTTCTTACAACCCTAACTAGCTCCAGTTCCATGCAGTCCAGTACCCTCTTTTTGATTCTTTGGGGAATGCATGCACATGTTACACAGACATGCATAACACCCATACATATAAAAATATAAATCTGAAATCACAAAATGCCAAAACTACAAGAGGAAACCACAGGGCATCTTCTTAAATACATGGATGTAGGCAGAGACTCAACAGAACTCCAGTTATGTAAGAACTGTCCTTATGCTGAACAAATGGAGCTTACAGAGAAGCAAGAAGATTGTGTACCTCAGACACCCCGGAATGGGGAAAAATCTTCACTGCATTCAGTACAGAAAGGAGACTAACTTTCAGAATTCACTATGCATTGATAAACTTAAACATCAAAAAGACCCCAACTTACCAACTCTAAACAAAATTGCAAATAGACTAATGTTCTCAAAGCAATTATCAAAGGAAGAAACACATACAGTCAATTAGCATTTTTTAAATTGTTGAGCATACTTTGAGATACCATCTTATTCCAGCCAGGATTGTTATCTTTTTATTATTATTATTAAAAATTTCCGCCTCCTCCCCACCTCCCATGTTCCTCCCCTTCCCTCTATTCCCCTCTATTCCAGTCCAAGGAGCAGTCAGGGTTTCATGCCCTTCGGGAAGTCCAAGGTCCTCCCCCCTCCATCCAGGTCCAGGAAGGTGCACATCTAAACAGACTAGGCTCCTTCAAAGCCAGTTCATGCGGTAGGATCAAAACCCAGTACCATTGTTATTGGCTTGTCAGTCAGCCCTCATTGTCCGCCACGTTCAGAGAGTCCAGTTTGATCCCATGCTTTTTCAGTCCCATTTCAGCTGGCCTTGGTGAGCTCTCATTAGACCAGCCCCACCGTCTCAGTGGGTGGGCACACTCCTCGCGGTCCTGACTTCCTTGCTCACGTTCTCCCTCCTTCAGCTCCTCATTTGGGCCTTGGGAGCTCCATCCTGCACTCCAATATGGGGGTGGGGGTGGGGTGGCAGTAAGGGGTGCTGGGGAGATGTGGAGAGAAAAGTGAGGAGGGGAGGATGGGGAGACCCTGAGGGAATGGGATGGTTGGGATGGAGGAGGGGTAGATAGGGGTGCAGGGAAGAAGATATCTTAAATTAAGGGAGCCATTTTAGGGTTAGCAAGAGACTTCACTCTAGAGGTGTTCCCAGGTATCCATGGAGATGTCCCCAGCTAGTTCCTTGGGCAGCTGAGGAGAGGGAGCCTGAAATGTCCCTTTCCTATAGCCACACTGATGAATATCTTGCATATCACCACAGAAGCTCCATCTGGAGATGGATGGAGATAGAGACAGAGACACACATTGGAGCTCAGAATGGAGCTCCCAGGATTGTTATCTTTAAGAAATAAGACAACAAAGGCTGGTATAAAAGGAGCAGGAGACCTTACTGCCGGTGAGAGTGGAACTAGTATGATCATTATGAAAACCAGTATGAATGTTTCACATCAAAAAAAGTAAAATAGAAATATGCATGATCAAGCTTTGCCTTCCTAGTCATGTACCGAAAGGATGCTACATCCTACCACAGAGATGATTGCACATCAATGCTGACTGTTACCCTCTTTGCAATAGCAAGCGTATGAATTCAGCCTGTATGCTCATCAGTAGATGAATGGATGATGAAAATGTGGCATATGTGCACAACCGGATTTTATTCAGCTACAAAGAAAAGAGAAACTATGAAGTTTTCAGAAAAAAAGGAATAGATCTGGAAAGTACAATATAAAGCAAAATGACCCACATTAGAAAGACAAAACCAGCATGTGCTCTCATATCCTGATCTTATCCTATTAAAGAGACATATAGACAGACAGACAGACAGACAGACAGACAGGCAGGCAGGCAGGCAGGCAGGCAGGCAGGCACGCACGCACGCGCGCGCGCGCACACACACACACACACACACACACACACACACACACACACCAGAGTATTGGGGGGATGTAGAGGGGAAGATACGGAGAGAGAGTAGTTTAAATAGGAGCAAAGCCTAAAGGAGTACAAAGGAAGTCAGGGGAAAAATTGAGGTCAGAGGACACATGAAACTTGAAAATAAAAAAGAGATGGTGCAGGGCCTTATAGGGGGCAACCAGTTTTAATAAGAGGGTGAACGAGTTGGGGTGAAGAAATAATTTTTTAAAACATACTTTGTCCTAAAAGATCACAGAGATATCTAAGAGCTTGCATGCTAATTTTTTCAACACAGTAAAATAAATCACTTAGTAAAAAGAAACTCCATAAATATCTACTAACTGTGCAATCTAGTTCTTCCCTGTGTGTAAGCTAGTTAGCCTTGCTCTCCCAACCCTATATCTACTCACACGTCAGTAATTCCAATTCTGTCACACATTCAACGCCCTCCAATCTTAAGACATCCACTGTGTTCCTCATTCACCTGGAGCCATTCAGTCTTCCAGAAGCCATTTCTCAAGGTAACTTTCGCTTAATGTCTCAGCCTACCTCTCTAGAACAAATCCCTCTCCTGGGTCGACCTTGCCCTATTTAGAAAATTGGGAGCTTTTGCCCATTTATATAATTGTTGATCAAGTAATGACCTTCCAGCTGGAACTAGACTGTGCTCCACGAGAATAGAAGTCGCTTCTGGTTTTGTTCTATTTTATTTTATTTGCAGTATTATGTGAACATCCAACCCATTGTAAACCCAGAATGTATATTTATTTCTTTAAAAAGTGAGCACTTGAGAGAAATACATATACATATATATATATATATATATATATATATATGTATATGTATGAGAATATTATCCTTCAGCTTGCTATGACATGTTTATGTTCACTGGAACAAAATTTTCAAAGAAATATTTTTCTCTTCACATTCCTATACCTCAGTTTCAATTTTTGTATATATTGGATTTCCCTCAGACAAAACTCCTGACTGTCCTCTTTGCCAAAAAATGCTTGCACCAAGTATTAGTCCATAGGATTTTAAATCTTAAATGCATTATACAATGTTTATGTGTAGCTCCATGGATGGAATTGCGCTCAATTTAGGGCAGAATACTGATAAGTCTCCTTTGATAGAGGAAGTTAATTTTTCTTGCTGCAATTTATTTACCCTGGAAATATCAGAAAATTCACTGCTCAGAGGTTGCTTAATCTCCTGGCGTTTAAAGCGACAGTTGATGTGGTAGAAATGGTGGCACAAGGGAATGTCATTTATTTCTACCAGGTTTATATAATGGGCAGAGTGCAGACAGCAGATAAAGCTGAATAGTTGTGCCTGGGATAGCGGCTATTTTAATTGCAAATTCACCAGTGGAGAAATTCATGTCACTGCCTTAGAGGAGAAGGAACAGATCACATCCTTCTTATTTCTGAATGCATACTTATTTTATCAGAGGGTCGAGCTGGACCTAACTGAGCTCCATTCCAAGGCTTCCTCTCATTGCAAGTGTCTTAGCTCACTCGTTAACTGTAATATATCTTCTTGAAGAAATAAGATTTGCTACTCGTGACATCTTTGCCAGATCAGATGCCCAGATTGCACCGCTGGAAAGTGATTTGCACAAAGTGAAACATCCAGCAAGTATTATCAGTTTAAACACAAAACCTGTCTTTGGTTATTTGTTGTTATTCTTGTGGCAACCTGAAGGTATTCATCTTGGGTCTTGATGTGTCAGATTATAGTGCTTAAAATGTTTTAGAGTATACGCCAAGTATTTAGTTCACGTTGACATGTTGAAACTTCTTAACAGAACATCAGATATTGAAAGAATTATTCAGAGGATACTGTGGTATTGCAATTTACTAAAGTTACTTTATGATTATTGGTAAGGATTGCTCTCAGGCACCTTAATTTCATCTATGCCCTTCACTATTACTAAATGTAAGTGGTTTATGTGAGACACTTGAGGAGTATCCCTTCCTAAACTTAATACAAATCTGCTCACATTATATATTCTAAAACTTATCTTTGCTTCAGCTTAGAAACAAACACATTCTCCCCAAACTTAAACAAGAAAGAAAGAGAGAGAGGGGGGAGGGAAGGAGAGAGGGAGGGGGAGGGGAGGGAGGGGAGGAGAGAGAGAGAGAGAGAGAGAGAGAGAGAGAGAGAGAGAGAGAGAGAGAGAGAGAGAGAGAGAGGGAGGGAGGGAGAGAGAGAGAGAGAGAGAGAGAGAGAGAGAGAGAGGAGGAGAGAGAGAGAGAGAGAGAGAGAGGAGAAGGAGGAGGGAGGGAGGGAGAGAGGGAGGAAGGAGGGAGGGGAAGCACCATGCAATAGGATATTGTTAGCTTTACTTACAATTTTCTTTAATAAAATAATGGATTTTTAGGCTAGCTCCCTTTTCACACGTGTTCCAGCCGAAGCACGTGTCTCATCCCATTACATCTGAATGAACTGTCTGTGGTGCAAGTTAGTAAGAAGAGGTCGGTGAAGGTGAGGCAGGTTGTTTGGATGTGCTTATCCCTGGAAGTTAGTCATAGTACTACAGAGAACCGCAATCACTAGGAGGGGATGGATGTTTGTAAGAGCTGGCATCTTCAGCATGATCTCAGTCACTGTATGACTACGACATGATCTCAGTGACCATGTCCAGTCTCTGGGTCAGCCACTAGGCATGCCTGAGGGTGTTTTCATTGGGTGTCACAGTTCTCAGGTTTGCATCTTTCCACTTAGTGCCTGACACAGAGGTCAGAACTGATCCATCCCTTCTGAACGCCGCCTAAAGCCAGACCCCTTGAAGTCTGGGGCATAACCAGTTTCTTAATTTTTGGCACTAAGTTTTTGGATCTATTTCTTACTCAGCAATAAACACTTGGGGAGTGAGTAACATTAGTTTACTGCCTTTGGCCTCTTGAAAGAAACTCAAGCTAGTCTTAAATCAGTTGCATCATTTGAATCATTATATTTCAATCTTAGGAAACTTGGGAAATAAGTTTGCATTAGTCATTTGACTGCTAAATTCAGACTAAGAATTTAAGTTTGAATCTGCATGTTTAATGCCCTAACTGCTCAGATACTTTAATCTGTTTTTTCTTCTTAAATGCTTTATACATCATTTTCATTTTCAAATCCTGACCTGTAAACTTCATGAGTATACATTTTTTTTTCAGAAGTGTTTTTTTTTTTTTTTCAGAAAAGTTTTTTTCACATGTTTGACCACATGGATGTACTTAAGTACTGAGGATTTAGCAATATGGCTGATATTTTTTTTCAGTTTTGAGTACAAAGTGGGTTCACAGTCATTGTCAAGTATATCTAACTTTGTTTTCAATATCATTATTGGAAGCTATACCTCATTGATATATCCTTTTCAACAATAGAGAGATTCATTAGTAATTATTCTTGGTGTTTGATGTGAAAGAATCAAAAGGAATTTTTTGAATAACTTTTAGTTTAAACTAAAAGTCATAATAAGAGGATTCATGACCTGTGTGGACATGCACGCACATTAATGTGTGTGTGTGTGTGTGTGTGTGTGTGTGTGTGTGTGTGGTGTGTGCACTTTGACACTCTATTTATTACAGCAAAGCACAGAGCATCTAAATCAGTCATTCTCATGGCTTAAAATGAATGAAAAAATTCAAGATTACAGTACCCAAGTTTAAGTGCAACTTGCTAGATTTTGAGCATGTTGAATATTTGATTAAAGATACATGAACATTTTATTTTGATACATTAAATAGTAATTGCCCTCAAAGGACTTAAGTCTTCTAGTGTTTTTAAAGCTTTATGTGATATATGCTTTTATTTTTTTTTAAAACAGATACACCCTTTAAAACTGTGAGGGCTTTAAAAATGACACATGTATTTCAGTAATTGCAATAATGCTTTTTCAGATAATCACTACAGCATAGTAACTGCTGTATCATAAATCAAGAGTCAACAAGATAAAGCTGAATTGTATCTGAAAGACCCCAGATTTAAAGGGCAAGGTAAAACCAAAACAAAACAAACAAACCTCCCTTACTTCTTCTTGCCAGATTGGTCCATGCTACTATTGTTATATTTAGGAAGTGGTCTCCTGTACCCATGCATTGAAGGCTACTTCTCACACTCTTTTTTTATCAGGGTCGGTGTGGTCAGATTTATATTGAGGTTTTTAATTCATTTGGTCTTGAGTTTTATGCATGGGGATAAATATGAATCTACTTTTATTCCTCTACATGTTGAACATCCAGTTATGCCAGCACCATTTGTTGAAGATGCTTTCTTTTTTCCATTGTATAATTTTACCTTTTTTTGTTAAATCTCAGGTGTTCAAGGTGTGTGGATTAATTAAATTCCACTGGTCAACTTCTCTGTTTTTATGCCAATACCAAGTTGTTTTCCTGTCTTACCCAAACCTACTTGAAAGAAATGTGACTGTGTTCTCCGTAGGTCTGGGTATGACCTTCTCCATGAAGACGAACTACGGCATTTATGAGCAATGCCTCTGTCATTTGGTTGTCGACATGCATGACCTCAACTGTTGCCTAGTGATGGTCAGAGTGCTTCTTCCATGTACTCTCTCAGACAGAGGACTGATCTCCAAAATATATAAAGAACTCAAGAAATTAGACATCAAAATTCCAAGTAACACAATTATTTGGAAAGAAATATAGGTTGTTTTCTTTTTAAAAAATTAAATATAAGTAAAATGGAAAAAAATAAAAAAGATAAAGCTTTAGGTCTATATGAATAGGTTTAGATAAACCACATAGGACAATCTTAGTAGAATTCTCTGTAGAATTTTTTCTAGAGTGTTTTTTGAACATTTTACTAAGTCCAGTCATTTTATTGGTTGCAAATTTGTCAGCTCCCTCTCTCACAAATTGATTTCTGAAAGCTGTGTTTATCTGCAAGGACAATGAGCTATTATACACCCTATTTACAATATCAGTATTAACCTGTGTGTAATTATGCACATGATTACCAGTTAATACGTGATATACTGAGATGATTTGCTTTTTTGATTAGTATTTGAGCAATAATCTATCTGTATTCTGCCATAAATTGACCTCTAAAGTTTAATGTGATGATAAACAAGGCTTGGGGCCCAGCAGGGATGCTTAATACGACCTTCTCAAGTCACGCAGGTTCTCTGGTAGTTGTCTTCAAAGTGGAATAATACCCATTTCAGACTGCTCTAAACATCTAACAAGAAAACATGCATTGCTTGCCCAGTATAGCTCCCCAAATAACATTAGCTCTCAATAAATATGAGTTTTCTCCCAGCCCTTCACTCTGTAGGTGTTGAATTACACGTGCACATTATAGACAACATAATTAATAGCCTATGCCGCTAAGAACTTAAAGTGTTAGTTTCAGAAACATCTTCCACTCTATAAATGCCAGAGGATAACAGCAGCAACTTTAAGGCAAATGTGCTCAAATAACTCGTGACAGCTATCTTACCACTCAGCAATAAATTATAATAATAGTAATTTCCCTATGAAATTGGAAACCTTTTCATAAAAGAACAGTTCTTTTATCTTTAACTGAATATATCATAGTATATATTGTGCTCTCAACTTGAAAATAAAGACATTCTTTGGGATAAGTTGAAATTTATGATGTTGCTACTTGCAGCAGTGGAAAGCATTCTACTTGAAAGAAATGTGACTGTGTTCTCCATAGGTCTGGGTATGACCTTCTCCATGAAGACGAACTACGGCATTTATGAGCAATGCCTCTGTCATTTGGTTGTCGACATGCATGACCTCAACTGTTGCCTAGTGATGGTCAGAGTGCTTCTTCCATGTACTCTCTCAGTTTCCACATTAATAGCCTTCAGGAAGTTGCTTTGGTCTGTGTTAATATTTCAAATAACTAGATACTTTGGGTTCCAAAGGTTCAAGAAAATATCTCCTGGGAGAAAAAAAATGCACCACAAATTAAATAAAGACTTTAAATCAGAGTAGAGACTTGATGAACAGAGAGAGCAATGGTCATGCAGAGGGAGTTTTACATGGTGATGGAGGCCCAAGCTTTCAACTTGAAAACTTTTCAGTTTCCTGTTAATTCTAGTTAACATTTCCTGATTTACTTGAAAATATTACTTGGTTGAAAACATGACCATGAATGTGTGCTTGCTTGATAATAATACCTTTCCTATTTTAGATCAAGTGCATGTTTCTCATATATCTACTATGTGGGTGCTTATAAAATTGCCATTATTAAAATGTATCCCTAACTAAACATGATGCCATAACAGATATATTCATTTTCCTTATGACTAGCAAATATTTAAAATTATTTTTTATCAATTTTTAATCAATAAAATTTAAACAGCAACGCAAACAAGGCCTCTTAAATGATAAAAAGTGTACAGGGTACAAACTAATTGTGTATTTGGATACTTCATTTTATATATTTTAAATTATGGGTATGTGTGTGTGAGGAGGGGGTCAGAGTGTTTGTTCGCATGTGAGTGCAGGGCCACTCATACTCCAGAAGACTCTTGCATCCCGTGCTGGTGGAGGAGTTAAAGGAAGTTGGAACCCACTAAACTTGGGTGCTGGGAAGTACACTTAGGTTGTCTGTAAGAACAGAACACACTTTGAACCGCTCAGCCAACTCTTCAACCTACGTTACGTTGCTTCTAGGAATGATTCCCAGGTCAGGGGTGGAACTAAGATAGAACACTGTATTTTAAAGGTGCCCAGTAGAGCATCTTATATAAGCACAAATCCAGCCAATTATGGATATTTTATTGGAACAAAGAATGCAACCCAACACAGACCCAGAGAAGAGAAGGAGATTCTTGACACAGGATGAGGAGGTGATTGATGAAGGAGACAGAGATGACTGAACAGTCCTTGTACCATAGAGGAGGGGGGAATAGAGGACTGTCATAGATATAAGAAGAAACACTTCTTTCAGGTAAAAGAAGATCACCAGGGGAAAAATAGCTCTTTTCCAAAGAGAGAAAGAGGAAGCGCTTCAGAAGTTAAGTTAGTTATATAGTACAGCTCAAACGTATTGAATAAAAGATGAGCTTCACATAGCAAAGAAAAAACTAGAATGGAACATAATTCTAGCTGTACACACAGCTCCCCAGTAGGAGTAGTGTCGAGGGGAATCATGCTTGGTTCAAAAGATAATCAAGAAGAAAGGGCTTAAACGATGACTCAGTGGTGAAGACAACTGGATGCTCAGTCAGAGCATCCAGGTTCAATTCCTAGCATTCATGGGGTGGCTCTAGTTTCAGGTTATCAGATGCTTCCTCTGGCCGTCTTTGGCACCAGATATAGTGCACACATGCAGGCAAGAAATCCATACACATAAAATAAAATCAATTAATTTAAAGAAAATAAAATCTCGGGGCTGGGGAGGAAATCCTTCCTTAATACATAAAAGGTAGAGCAATTGAGGAAGAAAATCAACCCTTGGAATCCTCATACATGTCCACACGTGTGTTATGTACATGGATGCATGTGTATACATAAAGGCACATACATGAATGTACTCATACTAACACATGCACACACAGACACACACAGAGACACAAACAACATACATAAACATGTGTGCGAGTAAGTTAGATGGCCCTGCTACAAAAGACTAGCATTCCTATGTTCAGGATAAATGTCTATCTCTCACAAGCTTCCAATCCAGTTGCAGGTTCTGTAAGATGACATTGTCTCCCGTTACTCTATGTGACTCAGAGAACCACCAGAAAGGCACCAAATGAGGGAACTTATCATTTAAAACTGAACTACCACAGATTGCTAAGAGCAGGGACATGCATAAATTGGGAAACCTGTTTTTAACCTGTCACAGTTCCAGGGTAGGAGAGCCACATGTGAAGGTGACTGACAGGGGGAGAACTGGACACTAAAGGCTCAAAAAGTGAAGGCAGCTAAACGTGTGTTTGACAGCGAAGTGCCTTGGGAGGGGTATTGTGGGAAGCCCTGCTGGTCAGAGGCTGTAGTCTAAGGCTACCTGACAGCTTTTTCCAAAGCAAGGCGACCTGGGCGCTCCCCTCCCCTCAGGGAGACTTCCAGTTCTCTACCTGCCCTTATCTGAAGAATGTCCCTAGGCCCAGAGGATTGATCTTATCCTAAAGCTGTCTCTAGGTCTGGGTGTCTGATTTATCTTTAGAGTAACCCTTGGCACAGTTCCCTGCTAGAAACCTCCTATGCAGTACATATGGTAACTGAGACTTGTACCAAGAGCTTTGGTATAGGACACTGTTGTCACATAAGACGTCTTAAGATAGGACTGTGCTCCTTAATGCAAATTAGGGTTTGTCTTCAAGCTCCCCAATCATAAATATTTCCTATATGCAGGGATAAAGCTGAGCTGGTTCACAGCGGTCCTCTCCTGGAGGGCTTTCCCGGCTGCCCAAACCCTGTTCCCTGGTTCTGCTCCCTCTGCCTCTGTAGACCAGTGCAGTCCACTATCGCTAGGAAGAAGCAGAGACACAGGCATCTAATAGCCCTGAGCCTGAAATCAAGGAGCGGATTAATCTCTGGAGACGCTTGTCTTCTCTCAGACTCTGCAACTTCTGTAGAGTCTGCAACTCTCAAACTCGAGCCATGTGTTGACACTGAATCTTCTCAGCGGAACAGTTGACGAATAGTGGGTTCTGGCAATATGGAGACAGCTTCCATGTCTGTACAGATCTCACTCCTAACCCACTGGAGAGACACCCTGTCATCAGAACACTAGCTAGACCCTGGTCCTGGAGATGCTCCGGAGGAATGGAGAACACGCCCAGTCGACAGACTTAGGCACAAAGAAGGGAAATGTTAAGCATTTGCATATTAATGTGGAGGCAGCTGTAATAGACACTATATGCTTCTCCAGCGCGTGAGTCCCCAAGTTCAGCTGACCCATTCCTTGCCCTCCACCACCCGTACTTAAAATTGACAGGGTCTAATTTTGAATAAATATATTTCAATATTTAATCTACTTTTGTTTTTATCTTGTGTCTCCTTGTAAATTTCCTTTCCATTTTTACTATATTTTATTAAATCACATTAAGCATCTGTATTTTTATTTCCCTTCACAAATTCATCAAATGCTGTTTAGACAATTTTTATTGCTGATTAATATTTTTTAAAAATTTTCCTCTCTGTTTTTCTATTTTGTCTCATGTTCTTCACCCTCCTTTTCACTTTTTTGTTCCCTTCTACCTTTATTAATATTTTGACCTTACAATAAAGTTTTTTTAAAAAACATAAACTTTTATGTATTTTTATTCTCCTTGTTATATTTGTTCATTTTGTTCCTCAGTTTTCTCTTGGCTGGGTAATTTTTTTTCTTTATTCCTGCCTTCTCAAAGGGTTTTTATGACCTCACACTTCTTTCTTTCCCCTCCGTAAAGTTCTCTACCTTTTCTGTTTTTCTTTAATTTGCTTAACATTTTTTATTTTGATTTCTCTGCTTTCTTTCTTTTTCTTGTTCCTTTAATATTTGCACGTTTAACTTCATGGAATATTGTATATTATTTCAACTTCATGGAATATTGTATATTATTTTTGCCACTTTATGTTTTAGGTCATTGTTAGTTTATCAGCTGACTTTTAAATTTTTCTACACCTTCTAATTTGATATTTTGGGGTTATAACAGTTTACTTTCTCTCCTTTTAGTCATATCAAAGAACAATGACTCAAGAATTTGTTTCTCAGGGGAAATCACATGAGGTTCTTCCCCTAGTTGAAGGACTACAGGCATTTAAAGACTGGCGAAAGAAGGGAAATTGTTTTCCCCCATGAATTAAATTCTTAATTGGTTACCAATACCAAGTAAGTGGTCAGACCATGTATGACATTAGCCATATTCAGAAGATTGTAGTTACATATTTATTTGTGTCTATAAATATAGATATAAAATAGATAGATATAAAAATTTTTTTTTTTCGAGACAGGGTTTCCCTGTAGTTTCTAGAGCCTGTCCTGGAACTAGCTCTTGTAGACCAGGCTGGTCTCGAACTCACAGAGATCTGCCTGCCTCTGCCTCCCGAGTGCTGGGATTAAAGGCGTGCGCCACCGCCTCCCGGCTGTTGTGTCTATATTTAATAACAACTAAAAGAGGCCATGAATTTGTGGAGTGGGAGAGACATAGGAAATATTGAAGAAGGAAATGAGGTTTGAAAATGATGCAAATACAGTACATGCGTACAAAAATTTAAAAAAAAAAACATTTAATTTAATTAAAAAGTTATCCAAGTAAAGATGAAGGAAATATCCAAAACAGCATATGCAAAGATCACATGACAGGAACACAAAGATTTGAAAGTTAATGATATGACTCCTTCAAACATTCCTAAGAACTTAATTCAAAGATAGCAAGAAAGGCAAAATATTGGATGAAGGTCCAAAAGTGTACCAGTAAAAATTGGCAGTGATCTCAAAGAAGATAAAAAAAAGCAAGGGAGTTCAATCCAGGGCATTGTAAGCAAGGCAGAGGAAAAACTAAAACCAGAAAACTGAATGAGAAAATTAGCAATATGAGTGGAAAGGCCAGAAACACAGAAGAAATATTCGTGTAGGAACCTGAAATTTAGAAAAATTACCCTGTAATTTTAGAAACGACAGAACAACCACAGTGGGAACAAAACCAATAAAGCCCAACACAAGGAAAAAGGAAGAGTATCAGGGATAGAGGAGAAAGTAAAGAAAATACTACATTCAATTATCAATTAAACAAAGCAAAAAAAAAAAACAACAGTAACAACAAAAATAAACTATAGACTCTCTTTAGAAGTATAAATACATTTTGATTTCTTTTTTAATTTTGTATGAAAAACTGAGTAAAACAAACAGTATTCTGCTCAAGGCTCAGCTGAGAAGTGATGAGGGTTGTTTCCACCACCTAACAGCTAACATTATGGGGCGTTAGTGGCTAAGATATTTCTCTTTATTAGTGGGACCTCTGGAAAAATACATCCTAATGAATGAAAGCAGGTGAGCCTAAGTGGTATGAAGTCCTTCTGTATATATGTCACTTTTATTGGTTAATGAATAAAAAAAGCTTCTTTCAGACCATGGATTCAGAATATGGCCAGGCTGGAAAAGATATATATATATATATATATATATATATATATATATGGATGGAGGGAGGGAGGGAGGGAGGGAGAGAGAGAGAGAGAGAGAGAGAGAGAGAGAGAGAGAGAGAGAGAGAGAGAGAGTAGGCGAAGTCAATGAGAAGCCATGGAGCCTCTAGAGGAGAAAGATGTGAGCCACCAGCCTGAACCTTGGTGATAGGCTACATGGTAAAATATTAAATAACAGAACTGGGTTAATTTAAGTTGTAAGATCTTTCTAGAAATACGCTGTCATTGGCCAGACAGTTGTAATTAATATAATTACAGAGTGGTTATTTTGAGTCTGAGCAGCTAGGAATGAACATGCAGCCTCCTACTACACATATATTTGACAATTAGTGGTGAAGTTGTTGTTCCATGCGAGGTTTTATTGGAAGAATTTATTAATAAGAGTAGAGATTCATTCATGGACCTGGAAAATATGTCCATGTCTATACCCTCCCCCCTCAAATAATGAGGACTGGAAAGTGTCTGAGTGTTCTTAGTACACCCAACATTATGTATTAACCAATTTGCCCTAAGGTTATGCTTCCATTCCTGACAGTTGCATGAATAATGACATATGGAGTAGATGAAGTCCCAGAGAATATCATATTGATCCACTTTCCTAATGTGATGTCAGAAAAACATTGAATCATCCACTTCAGATATTTTGTGCACCAGAAAATGGAACCTCCACTTTAGCAGTGGAATGTAGAGCAACGGGTAAAAGTGGCATTATTTTGACACAGGGAAAGCAGGGGATCATACCTATGAAGGCTAAATGTACTTGGTCACTCTGGGTATTTCCTCACTTGGTGAACAGGCACATTTAGACACATGAACCGAAAGCATCTAGTTGTCAATGAAGAACTCTTAGCAGAGAAGGACTGTGTCACACAACTAAATAATCCATTGCAACAAGAGGAAATAAGCCAGACAGAAGCTGGATATTAACTTCATTACCAACAGTGATTGCAGTGAGCTCTGTGTCCCTAACCAACACCTGTGCAATGCATTTTCTGTAAGAGAGAGTAGTCGATGGTGATTATAGAGTGATAGGTTTCTCCCTCTAAAGGCAAACGTAGACGTCTATGGTAGTTCCTTCATCCCCCACAATATTCCCCTTGAGGTGAGTCTGTGTCTACTGGGGTTTGATGACATGCCACCTCCACTCCATGCTGCTTCACTGAATAGCACATTTCTGGACTGCATGCAATGGGGGACAAAGCATGCAGTGAACCAATGCTATCTGATACCTCTCTTTGTGCTCTTAAGAGGCATCTCAAATGAGAAACTCTTCCTTAAGATTTCTGTCTTTGATTCCATCAGTTACTGGATGAAGGCTCTATGATAGCAGTTGGGGTATTTACCAATTTGATTATAGGGGGCAGCCAGTTCAGGCACCCTCTCCACTATTGTTAGCAGTCTGAGCTTGGTTCATCCTAGTGGATTCCTGGGAATTTCCTTAGCACCAGGTTTCTCCCTAATCCCATAATGACTCACTCTATCAAGATATCTCTCTCATTGCTCTCCCACTCCATTATCTCTCCACCAAGGAAATCAAGTCCAAGAGAGGGAGGAGGAATTATATGAACAAGGGAGGTCAAGATCAGGATGGCAAAATCCACAGAGCAAGTTGAGTCAAGCTCGTGGTAAGGCTACTTGCATGCAGTGCCCATGGAGACCAGAAGGGATTAGATCTTCTGGAACTATAGTTACAGAAAGTTGTTTCCTGCCCTGTAGGTGCCAGGAATTAAACATTCCCAGCAGAAGAGCATTCTGTGCTCCTTAGCTCGGAGCCATCACTGTAACCTCAGCATTATGAATATTAATAGATCATTTTCAGTAACCAGTTCAAAGTTGTGAATCATTAAGACCTATGACATTCTTACTCTTCTTTGAATCCTCAGCACACACATCCACAGTCTAGCAACTAAATATATGCTAATTATTGATTTCTTTTTAATTTTTAATGGTAGTATCTCGGAAAAGTAGGTTAGTGCATTAGGTAATTATAACCATAATGGACTAAGCTATTCTCCTTAAGTATGCCAAATTCGGTAAGTTTAAACTATGTTGTCTCTACTAATACCTTAAGGGAAGAAAAATCCATGAGAGGGCAAGTATCACTAATTAACTGGAATAATAATAAGAGTATAGTGATGGGTCATAACCCTATGGTTACTGGATACTCTAGAAGACTGTTTTAGATAGGAGAAGTCATTTATTTGTTATTGATTTAGTTCATTTACCATATTCACTCCCGAATGCTAACCACTAAATTAGATAACATGACACAATAAATTTTTATTAGATTACATTTATTTCATTATTGATACTCTTTAATATATTATATATAATGTACTGATACTAATAATTATTTATTTATAATTATTTTTATTTAATGTTTTCCATTTTATAGATACTAAAATATACTACTTTATCTATTGAATGCTATTCTTTTCCTGCTGTCTCTATGGATTTTTCTTCCCACAGAGAATACATAAGACCATAAAGGCAACTGGATCAAAATATACCAAAGGCATCAAAAGATATTTTATTTTCATTTGTATAAGAGCCTGACAGATGCTGGTAGATTATTTTAAATAACACACTTCATTGTTTTTAGTGTCACAATTAAATTCTTTGCCTTTTTTTTTTTTTTTTTTTTTTTTTTTTTTTTTTTTTTTTTTTTTTTTTTTTGGTTTTTCGAGACAGGGTTTCTCTGCAGCTTTTTTAGAGCCTGTCCTGGAACTAGCTCTTGTAGACCAGGCTGGCCTCGAACTCACAGAGATCCGCCTGCCTCTGCCTCCCGAGTGCTGGGATTAAAGGCGTGCGCCACCACCGCCCGGCTATAAATTCTTTGCCTTTTTGATTTTAACTATCCATACTCTGTCACTGACAAATTATCATTGGAAAAGTCAATAATCTAATAAAACTGCTCTTCCAAAGATATAAAAAGGCTCCCAATATCATTCTCAATTGGAGATAAAAATCCCTTACTGTAGAATCCACAGCTAAGTGGCACGTGATCTTTGATGTAAGTCTGGGAGATCAGCGTATGAAGATCTCCAACATGAAGCAAGCATTTGGTGGGTAAAATAAATCAAACTGAATAAAATGCTAAATATTTAATTAGAGAAGGCAGCAAGCAGAGCTAAGCTCAAACATCATTGTCATGAAATTAATTCAGTACTTTATAGCCACCTATTTCCACAAGAAGACAGCAGCAAGACCTGCCAGAGCAAGGTGTATTTCTTTGATGCTAAGGACTAGTAACAGAAGGAGAGTCTCGCTAAGAAATATCATCCAGCAACTGCCTTTTCATTACTTAGGTTTTAAAGCTTCTCAACATTGCTTCTCCTCATGACCCCAGCTTGAGTTCAATACTCTTCTCTGTAGGGAAGAATCCATTACCTTCCCAGCCTGTCTGTTTGCTGCCATATTTTCCCTCAGCTAATATGTTTTTGATGATTTCATACAAGCCTCGTTTATAAATCTGATAATGTTACTTTTTAACCACATATCTAGTATCATTGGGTAATATAAAATCTGATTTCCACACTATGGTATTCAACGACTTCACAATTCCCTTTAAGCCTTTTTTTTTTTAAATTCTTTATCTTGACTCACACCCTTCAACATCTTGACATGGTGTGCTTGTTGTTCCTCTAAAGACTTTCATTTATTCCATCTTGCCTTTGCTTAATCTCTTCCATATTCCTGAACGTGCCTTCCTATCTGGTGACAGTTGAAATGCATATCACTTATGCTTCATTTGAAGCTGAAAATCCTAGCAAGTGTGACTAACTGAGCCAAAATTAAATGGGCTCTAGTTACAATTCCTGGTGAAATTCTCAAATGATTATGATTGAATACAAGTGTCTAGTTCAGCACCTGTGACAGAATAAAAATTAAAAATAGATATGCTTTGAATTTTATTAAATTGGGGAGGAGATTTTGTTTTTCAGCACATGTATTTTGCACCTTTGAACACATGATTAATAAACTTGTAGCTTTATCATTATTAAGTACAGACTGAGTTGGGCTCACCAAGTGGTCAAGTCATCTAGAGAGAAAGAGTATGTGGAGATAGGATTTCCTGGGCCGGATCTAGCAAAGGACTGGACTAAACAGAGCCATATCAGACTTTTGAACAACAGAATTTCTTATGTGTAGGAAGATATTGATGCAAATATACCTTGAAATAACTAGAGATATCAAGGCAATAAAAATCATAGAGACACGGATATTGTGATTTCATAAGCCCAGAAACAGAGTCCTCTTGGAGAATTTTGGAATTAGACAAAGCAGGTGATGGAATCCCAAGCTGAGATTTATAGTCTGGAGTGATGGGTGATAAAATGCAGGTCTACGAATGAGTAAACAAATTGTGTTCTCGCCGTAAATCTGATAGGTGCAGTCAGAAGCAAATGCTTTATCTATGTCTGTGCTGTTTCCTGGGGCTTCGTGGTACCTGAAATCTGTTGGGATATTTTCTTTAAGGGAATCAAGATGAATTCTGATAATTCACACAATAAAATAACCGAGAAAGATACCTGGAATCAGAGTTTCCTTATTTCTTTTCTACTTTAGCGTAGGGGTCAGTAAACTATGGGTCACCCAACAAATCTAGTTCATTGGTCTAACAACGTTTACTGAAACAGATATATGTTAATTTATTTGCATATCATGTATGGTTGTTTTTATTGGACAATGACAGCAGTAGGTGCAACAGTAGTGACCATATGCCTTCAGAACTTTAATTACTTCCTATCTGGCTTAGCCAACTTCTGTGGTAACCTTCAGTTTCTCTTGCGGTCAAGCACCTTATAATTTTTCCTCACTAATCTTCATTTGAGTTTGCTTGTAACCCCAATCTCCAGCACCCCTCAGGATTCACTAACAGAAGTTTCACCATGAAAAGGTAAAAGAGCTTTTGCCCTTTCAGCAATGATTGCTGCTTATATCAAATATCATTCATCATTAACTCAAAAGCATTAGACTGTAGAAAGGATCTTAGGAGATCATTAAGTTGCAACATATATCCTAAGTTGGACAAGATTATAGGTGGCATTATTCCAAGTCTATGTATTCAGGCAGTTTCTAGGGTTTTCTGCAGGGAATGGCTTCGGAACGTTTGTGCATAGTCTGAAAATAAAGGCAACATATACAATAATCTTGTATTGATTTCTGATCCAATTTATGACAATAGCTGGCAACCCCAAATTGCATCTTTTTGTGCATGTTTTGGCTGAGAGTTCCTGTTGAAGGTTTCTTTGCCCTTTTTGTTGATAATTGTCAAAATGTATCTAATGATACAGTAAATAACAATAATACAACAAGGAAAGCAGTATTGTGTCTCATGAATGGAAAGACTAACACAGATTATCATGCCAATGTGGATGGGAGAAATTTTACAAGGCCTAGAAGAAGAGCTACAGTTAATCAGTGGCTACTTAGATAGGAGAAATTAGTTTTCTCAAAGAATGAGCCTGGTGATAGGTTTTTCGATCCCACATGATCAGTCCTAGACACATGTCCATATGTGCATACATGTGTGTTTGACCACAATCAGAGCTCATAGATTCAAAAAGGAGTGGTAGAAGGATATAGGATATGTTGCAGCAGGTAGAGGGAGGGAGAAGATTAAGTAAACAGAGTACTCATGTAGCAAATTAAAAAATAATATAAAGTGAAATAGAGGATCAATGCCATGCAACACATTTGCATTAACTAAATTTTAGTTATGAACCAATCTGGATTTCAGACACCCAGGGCTGTTGTAATAGTCAACGTAGTGATTCTCCAGTTCCAGGAGATAGCATCAGCCCATCGGGGTGTCTGGGACAGTCCTGTGGTGACATCAACCCGGTAGAGTGACAGGGTGTCTGGGACAGTGTTGTGTGACATCAGGGCATCAGGGACAGTACTGTGTGATATCAGGGTGTCTGGGACAGTACTGTGTGATATCAGGGTGTCTGGGACAGTGCTGTGTGACATCAGGGCATCAGGGACAGTACTGTGTGACATCAGAGTGTCTGGGACAGTGCTGGGTGGCATCAGGGTGTCTGGGACAGTGCTGTGATGACATCAGCACACCAGGGTGACTGGGACATGCTGTTTACATTACCATGACCTTCTGTCTTAACTGCTCACTCAGCTTATTCCACAAGTGTTTATGAAAAAGGAAAATTCAAAAGCATTTTTTAATACTTTGCTTCAGATCCAATATCTACTGACTTCCACATGAATTTGAATCTCTGTTCTTCTAAAGATCTCAAAGTTCAAGTATGAAACTGATTCTGAATCAGTTCCCTAGACTTTCTTCAATTAGAAACTTAACCTTGAAGTCTCTCAGGGAATGCAAGCCCTGTGCTCCAGAAATTTCTGACATTTAAATTTTAGAGTTATAGTCAAATGCATTGTATTATTGTATTATAATGCAGATAGTCATTTTCTTCCTTTCTTCCATATTTCCTTCTGTCCTTCCTTCCTTCCTTCCTTCCTTCCTTCCTTCCTTCCTTCCTTCCTTCCTTCCTTCCTTCCTTTCTTATTTGCTTCCTTTCTTCTTTCCTTTCTTCCTTATTTCCTTCTGTCCTTCCTTTCTTCCTTCCTTTCTTTCTTTTTTAATTCAGTAAGGAAAATTGTGGAAACACACTACATTCTAAGCCTTTATATTTTTCATTTTGTATATAAATAGAACTGAATCTTATTTAGATATAGAAATGATACAGATAAAATAATTATGTTCTTTAAATTGTTTCTCTATGGATATAAAAATTAATTTTAAAAATACATTATTATAATAATGAACTAAAATGTATTTGAGCATAGTTCTCATGGGATAAAGGGAGTGATTAGACTGGTTTATTAATAATAAATGAAAGGAACAAGTGAATAAAATGATTCAATTCCACATTCACTTATTAATGAATCTTAATATTGCACATTTACAAATGAATGCTGAACAGTTATGTAATTAGAACAAACATGAGTGAATCTATTCTATGTCTCAATAAAATATCAGGCATTATGTTACATTGATGTAAATGGATTTATATCCTGATCTTTGTAAAAGACCTCCATAGGAACATTTGTACAATTAAACACAAAGAAAGTTGCTGCGTTCTCAACTCCTAGGACTAGTGATCTCTGAAGCATTTCTGGTAATATGATAAATAATGAGCCACTAGTGCAATCAAAGCCAGCCTCAAGCAGTTTCCTCAAGTCTGCCTTTTACTGGCATGGTGACATAGTATAAGGCGTTTAATATCCCTAGATGTAGAATAAGACTTTACTCCCCAGTGGTACTCTACTGCAGTGTTAGGAGAATTAATTAGACAATGAATCTGAAAGCTCCCAGGCTCCGCAAAGATAGACACAACTGCAATGCATTATTTGCCTGTGAGAGAAAGCGATGAGACATCCCTTTTCCTACTAATCAAAATTATTCCTACCGAGAGAGTAAATGTTAGCAAGTAAATTAAGACTATTTTTTGATAGCGTTTCTAGTCTCCCATATCCTAGGGCGGCAAGCAGGAAGAACAAACACATCTCTCAGACAATTTAAATATGTCTCTCCCATTAAGAAAATGGGGCCACCTCAAAGGCATAGTGGAAAAGATTTCATAAAGTCATTAAAGCACAAACTTTGAAATAGTTGGGGCAGACCAGAATGAAAGACTCATACGCAATGAAAGGAAAACAATGGAAACTCAAATGAAATTCTTTTCATCCATATCCACTGCTGATAGTGTTATAATGAAAAACCATACTGTATGGTGTGAGGCACAAAGTATATCTTCTAGAATTCACGATATATGGTTGCCTGTGAGTGTTCATATGAATTCAGGCACCCTATGGAAGAAATGGGTTGCAGATAACGTCACCCATAGCAGTCCCCTCCATCTGTCTGCGTTCTTATGGACTGTGACCTTATCTCACTACTGATATTTCTATAATTATTATTTATTGCTGACAGTTCCACACCATATCCAGGATTTTTTTTAGCTGAATTAATTTTTTGCATGGTTATTGTCCAGGCCAATTGAAATTGAAAGCTACAATGCCTTTGGACCAAGGATGACATGCTAATCACTGCCATATCCCCCTCTTTGGAGAATCCCTAGAACAATGAGGAAGCTTGAAACTATCTAATTAAGGATGGTTTCCCACTCTGTCTTGAACTGAATTTAAATATGCTTCTACGGTGGTGGTCAAGATGCTGCCTGATAGACTTGGAATCACTCGCCATCTTTCCATTGTTTTGTCTGGGTCCATTTATGAGTAGCTTAGCCTTGAAAGTCAAGAAAAAAATCAATTTCTTTCCTTGAAGGAATAAATAAAACCGAGAAACACAGTGTTCTTGTACATCTGGGGAAGAAGAAAATAAAAATTATAAATCTTTCCAACAACTACGAACATTTCTTAAAATGTGAACTTACGTTTTAAACAAGGTTTCCCAGTCCATCGCATAAAGCCACCTTACTTAAAAGGGGGAGAGTTTTGAATGACCTAGGATTATGCAAATTTGCCTTCTATGGATCACCTGGTGTGATGTTTATTGCTGATTGTTACGATCTGGTCTCTGGCATGACAATGCTCTGGCTATGTCTGGAAGGAGGATTTAATTGGATAAATTGAGGTGGGAAACCCCACCTTGAACATGGGTATCATGGTTCCATGGGCTGACGTTCTGAAGTGAATAACACGGAGAAGAGAATCAGTACTAGTCTGTTACATCTCAATGGCAGATACAAGTACGTAGATGTTTCATGCTTTTGGTGCCTTCTGCACCATAATGAATTAGTTCTATTTCTCCATTCTGTGAGTCACAGTAAATCCTTTCTTAAGTTGCCAGGTATTTTTGACACAGCAGTGGGTAAAGTCACTCATCCCTGATTTATGCACTTGAAACATCGGCAGTCCTATGTCCACAACTTCTTTGTATCAATATTTAAACCAGCACTACAATTAAGCAAGATTCGACTTTGATTCTTCTTGCTAGATTGTCATAGGCTTTGAATTATGAGCCACAATCAAATTATTATATTGCAATGTGGAAATTAGTTTTTTCTTAGAAGAATAATTGATTCATATTGAAAGACACAGTGGGTGTGTTTTTTAAAAAAATTAAAATGTCATATTATTTGTCAATTGCTATTTTGATTCCAATGGCAATATAATTAATTACCTAACCATGTGTCAGATATAAATTATAAATACATACTTTTAAAAGTTAATTGTAACTTCTCTTGTACCAAATACAATTTCTAGTTAAATAAATATTTGTTCAGCACTCAGATTTTCAAGTTTGTTAGAAAGTGATCATTGAAACAGAGAATGATGTTGGGTGAATTTAATGATACCACATTTGTTTTAGAGGAAGTGATATTTTTCTTGATTTTTTTCACTGCTGATTAAAACACTTGGAGAAACTAGGAGAATGAAGAACATGTTTATCTTAAATGGTGATTTCAAAGGAAGGGTGTGTTTATAAAACGATCAATTGATGTTATTACAAAATTATTTTTCTCAAATAAATTACTGCCTCTGAAATCTTTGTTTTAACGCGATTTCACTTTGAAAAATCTACCACAAGGTGGCAGTGAAGAGAAGCCTATGACATTTTAGCTTGGAAGAGTTTCTGAAGGCTACAAGTCCAGCTCCTTTGAAGAATTACGATTACACCTGAAGTGTGAGCGGCCAAAATTCGTACATAAAGGTAGAAGTACACTCTAATTAAAAATGATAGTTATCCATATGGGACAGCAGCAGGCTGCGAAGCTGAACGTTATGGAATTGAGCCAGACTTCTTCAGTGCAATTCTTGACTATGAAATGGGCTCTAAACACCAGTGATACTGTGTCATGATAGTTTAATTTTCTCATGCCCTGCTAGCAGCAGTTTTGTGTCTAGTAATGAAGATTAGGTATCCGAATTACTTAGCGTGAGGTGCCTCCAGGATTCCGTAGAAGTGATCAGGACTGAGAAAAGTTTGCCTCTTCAAGTCAAACAATTCAAGTAACTGCCCCTGCTTTGTCTCTCAGAGATTCCCCAAGGCAGCTTTGGAGTGAATCTGGAATGACAGAAGGCAAACTCTTGGTTGGTCTCAAAGAAACAAGAGAAAAATAGTACCCTATGGAAGAGGAAAGACATTCTCAGGAATTTCTTCAACAACAACAAAAACAAAACCCAAAATTCTTACCAAGGTATATACTTAGAAATATCCAGGTTGGTCAGATGGGTGAGAAACAATTTTATATCTTATACATTTGTGTTAATTACCACATCTTAATTTGGTTTGTTGATGGTTTAGAGAACGTTAAACTGACATGTTGTTAAAAATGTTTATTAAGGGGATGTGATTTATTGAAAACATCGAAATGTGTGTCATTATTACAGATGGTTAAAATTAATCAATAATTTAAATTAAAAGTTTTTAATGTTGATTATTCATGGAGAATTAATTACTTTGCTTTTATTAGTTGTAGAAAAATGCCCATACTTATTAGGTATTAAAAATGTTATCTTACTGATGAACTTATCATTGAAGACTTGCTATCTCTTTGCATATTCTTGCCTAATCACCTGGTTAATGTGTAATGAGAAAAGAATCTCAACTTGAAACATCTTATTGTCATATACTTTATAAAGGGCAGAGACAGACTACCACCTTAAACTCATTAGATTCTGTAGTCTAGAATCTGAGCTGTTACACAAATCCTATATGATTTGGTCACAGTGTAGGGATCACGACAATTCGTTTTTTCTTTTAGATAAGCTAAACTTTTTGAGCTAAGCTCCTTTAGCTGTAGTGTAGGAGAGATTAAATAATTTCTTCTTCACATTTCTTGATGAAAAAGAGTACTGACCAAGATATAAAGTTGAAAGCATTTTGTTGTTGCTGCTGCTGTTGTGTTGACATTGGTGGGCCAAACCTGCTTAAGCAAGGACCCAACCAATGAACTGTGTCTTTAGCTCCCTCCAGAATTAATTTTAAACTTTCCTCCTGAAAAATACCATGAGCAACACTTATTTGAAAAATAGAAGCCAGGAATTTCCTTCCTTCTTTAGTCCTTCATATGTAAAATTTTTGCAAAAAAAAAGAATGCTTAAGCTTGGTTTGCATATTTATGCACAGTGGAAGTATTTAGTGAGGCAAATCAACGATTGGATGGCCAGAAGACTTTGCAGGAGTCTGTTTCCTCAAGCGATTTCTGTTACTAATTTAATAAATCTCATCATATTGTGAAGAAATAATTTAAAAACATACACTCGGAATTCTAATTTGGAAATTAAATGAAAGGGTAGAAATAACAAATGTCAACTTTTTACATCAAATTATCAACTGAGAACTTCTCTGAATAATTAGTTGTTTAAAAATGAGAGGGAAAACTGCAATACATGTATGTTCAATATTTACTCAAACAATGTCTGCTCTAACTGATGGATTCCTTTTTATTTTTTTTTATATATAATCGCATTCTCTTTCTGGTGGTTCCTTCTCTCCCTTTCTTATCTAACATTTCTTGAAAAAGCCTTCTGGTAGTATAATTTTGAAGACAATTTTTATGCAAATGAAGGTTTGTTTACTATAGATTAGGGACATTATCTATAGACATAGCCAGAGAATTTACCTTTAAAACTGTTATGAGGAATACCTTGCCTTGACAAATTGTCCTCTGAAGTGGAAGAACTTTGCCAAAGGACAGCACATCAGCCCAACATGTAATGAAAAATACACAGGACCACCAGATATCCAAATAACCTCAGCGTGTTAATTAAACATTTAAACGAAATAGGTTAGAAACTGCTCTGATGGAGGAGTGAAGTGAACAAGTAAAAACTTGAAAACTTCTTTCATGGACCTTATCCGGACTGCTTTAATATGTCTCCTCATGTCAATAATCTTGTTAGGTCTATGATTTTTATAATTAAGGGTACCCTAGTTCATGCTGGAGAGCTAGTAGCCTAAAGTCCATTTGGTACCAGAAAAGGATGCCAGTCGGAAACAGCCACAGCTCTATCCCAATTTGCAAAGCAGATTTCAAATGAGCAACATTTCAGAGATGTGAGGGACACAGATAGGAGTAGTTGGCAGTTTTGGCTAAGGTGGAAGCAGAAGCACTAACACAAAATTGTCGCTGTCATGGAGCCACTAAGGTAGTCTCGTATTTCCTTGACTGTTTCTTTAAAAGACACATGATGTTGAATGCTCTACACCTGCTCTTCAGAGCTCACTTCTCTTGAGGCAAAATGTATGTTTAATTTTATTGTATATTTAATTTTTCCTTTACAAATTATCCTTTGTGTGTGTGTGTGTGTGTGTGTGTGTGTGTGTGTATGCATGTTAGTGATCTGATAAGTGGGGCCACTTGTCCCCAACAACAAAAAAGTCATTTTTTAAGAAATAAATGCCAAAAATAAAAATAAATGCGAGAATCATCATTTTGCTCCAACGTCTTTGAAATCCTGTGAACTATATTTTTTTCAGATACTGTGATTGGTTGTAGCTTTTCTGAAGCCTAGGCTTGAATAGTGAGATACACAGAAGTTGCTTTATTGTCTGTCTATGTGACGTGCATTAGATTGAGATAAGTAGTTTTATTTTTGTTTCAGTATATGAAGTCAAAATACTTCATCCCCCCAATACTTCATTTTTTCATATGTAGAGCAGAAAATATTTAGATGATAACAGCATATAAAATGCCTAGAGGATATTGTAGATTGTGAGTATTAAGGGCTCAAGAAGTAATAAGGGTTCTTGGACATATTTTTGAGATATATATTTGGGCTGATATCATGCTGTGAAGTAAAACAAACGCTGTTTAGAGAAAGGGGCAGATGTACCAATGTAATAAGAAAAACGTATGTCTTTGATTAAGCGACAAGCTGTGAAATAGGGTGGGATAATTGAGCACTGAAAGAAACTGAATTAATGGAATGAAGAATTTGAAGACAGCAAAGGTGACCATAGCAAGTAAATAGGCAGAAAAATATGCTGCTCAAATTTTATCCATAATTTAGACGAGATGGTTCTGAATTTCTCCTAGAGCAATGTGAAGATTAATAAAACCGTTAAGTTATAAATTATAATTACATGGCTTAACTGTAACTTTATGCAGTGTAGATGCTACATTAGAATCATATTTTAACCTTATGACTGAGTCAAAATTACACAACTGGGTGGTTTCATACCATTGACCTCAGTGTGTTTTCTGCAGTGATTAAAATTTATGCCATTCTTAGTTTATGTACTTCTTCATTTGAATACTAAATAAATTGTGTGTGATTTCATCACAGTTACTTGTTTGAGAAAAAAACCAATGGTTAAGTAATACACAGTCACTGCTTGAACTAACCCTGTTAAACCCTGATGATTTAGTCAAAATGGAGATCTATGCCTGGGATCACATTATCACATCATATTATCTTGTAAGTAAATGTGAGAATGAAGATTCTAGAAAGTGATTAGGTTCAGGCTTTGCTTTCAGGATATTATGGAGAAGCCTATGCTGTAGGGAAAAAAAAAGAATGGAGACCCAAGACATATATGCAAATCTCTCCTGAGGGCTAGCAGGGCGGATTATGGAGGAACTCAATAGAGAGAACTGGATATACTATGAGCAGGTTCACATGGAGTAATCTGCTGCTTGAGAAACAGTCAATATGGCTCAGAGATACTTGAAAGATTATTAATGTACAAATGGCATTAAATTACCTGGAGCTGTGGAAAGCGACCATGGTAATAAAGATAGTGGACTAAACAATCAGGAAGGCCCAAAGAATGGACATTAGAACACTCCTAAAAGTAATATTGATAGCTTATGAGACACCTTGAAGGAGAACCCTGAAGCCAGACAATGATGGATTAATGGTGGATGGAAGAATACTTTGTTCAGGACTTCTTAGTTGTGCACACCCATTATCCTCTATTAAGCCTAAACCTCATATCAGCAATCTGAAGAGAGATTTTGTAGTCAGTGACACTCTTATTTTTTTGTTTCACTTCCCAATGTGTTGTTACATTGAATAAACCTATTTTCTCTGCTTTTCACACACATATATTATATATTCATGCACATTCACTATACGTACATACGTACACATACATATGTGTGTTCCTGTATGTGTATGAGTAGCACCTGGCAAAAGGGGTAACAAGAGAAGAAAATGTTTCTAAAATTTGTACTAAGAGCTGCCAAATGCTAGTGCCATAAAATGATGAATAATTAATCATGTTTGCATTTGACAAGGTTCAGTTAATTGGTAATGGAATCACACTGCGTGGAACAATGGCTAGGAAAATCTGCCTATGGTGCTTTCTAGAGAAACAGAGATTATGATGACAGACTCCATGGATACATCTCTTCAAGAGATTTGCAGAAATGTGCTATAGAGAAAATAAAGTGAAAATAGGGTTGTTTCTGGAAATATTTTATGATAAGGAAAAACCTGATAGACTTTAAAACAGAGCAAGAGACACTCTGAGTTAAGGCATGTATTTATAGCCTCGTGAGGACTATTTAATAATGCCGTTAATTATGGTAGATGCACATGGATACTGACTCATTCTGAATTTGTTAGCACCATTAGTCACGAAATCTCACAATATGTCTGAGCGTTCGCTTTTGTCCTCACATTCTCTGAAGTACAAGGAGGTTAAGTGACTTGCCAATGATCATCAAACATGTTGCTGAAGAAGCCAAGAATAAATCCTTAAGATCCTGACTCCCAGTTATTTATGTCACTGTATTTATTGACTTTACCTTCTGCTTAGTCATTTGCTGGGCACATTTACGATAAAAATAATGTAAAGCGACACTCCAGTGCTTTAACTAGAGAATTTGCTTTTCACGCTGGCAGGATAGAGGAAGAATAGGTGTGTGAGACTATTCGCTGGATTTCTAACCCACTGTGTTTTACAGTCAATCAGGGTGTTCATTTAATTTTCAGTCTCGGTTTCTCCATGTAAAATTAATGCTACTGTTTCTTAGAGATATTTTATATTTCACATTTTATCATTCCAGTTCACCAATTATGCTGCATCTGTGCACTTTATAATTTGAGAGTCTTTTAATTCTCCTGAGCTATTTTGAATAATTCTTTAAGCAGAGATTCGAAGTATCGTGTCATCATATGGTTCCGTCAGGAAGTTCAAAGTTGGCTTTCTCTCTCCCTCGTAAAATACCAGATAATTTAGCATTTTTTCATGTGGAGTAAAAAATAATAATTCTGTTATTTCTGTGAAATGAATGCCTGCCACTTGACACACACATTGGGGAATGTTATGCCATCTTGAAGAATTAAATCTTAGGAGAGAACTTGGTTAATTCTGCACTCTCCTACATATTTGTCTGTCATCTATCTATCATCTATCTATCTATCTATCTATCTATCTATCTATCTATCTATCTATCTATCTATCTATCTATCTATATCTATTTATCTATCTATCTATCTATCTATCTATCTATCTATCTATCTATCATCTATCTATCATCTATCTATTTATCTATCCATCTATCATCTATCATTTATATATCCATCTATGGGTTATCTGTCTATCTATCTATCTATCTATCTATCTATTTATCTATCATCTATCTATCTATCTATCTATCTATCATCTATCTATCTATCATCTATCTATCTATCATCTATCTATCATCTATCTATCTATCTACCTATCTATCTATCTATATATCTATCTATCTATCATCTGTCTGTCTATCTATCTATCTATCTATCTATCTATCTATCATCTGTCTATCTATCTATCTATCTATTTATCTTTCTATCTATCATCTATGTATCTATCTACGTATCTGTCTATCTGTCTATCTGTGTATCATCTATCTATCTATCTATCTATCTATCTATCTATCATCTATCTATCTATCTATCTATCTATCTATCTACAACCACTTGGTATTGTTACTGAGATGATTATAACTTTGTCCAATTTATTTTATCCTGTATTTATTTTCCCCATATCTTTACTATGGATATTTTCTTAATTTTTCTTTAGTATGCTTAGGTTCTACTATGCCAATGTTAATTTCCTGTCAAACACATAAAATTATTCTGAAATTGCAATTTTCATGTCTTGAGAATGTAATTACACCTATTCATAATTTCATTTTTTCTGTTTTTTGCTTTTATTTAAAACCTATTTTTTCATATAGCAAATTCTAAGTATGGTTTTGCTTTACTCTATGCCTCCCAGTTATTCTCCCCCCTTCAATCTGTACCCATCCTCTTTCTGTCTCTTCTTAGAAATCAAACCAAGTTCTAACTGATAATAGTAATATAATAAAATATGATTAAACAAAAATAATCAAATATAAATAGAAGAAAATAAGCAAACACAAGGATAAGAATACAAGAAACAGATATAGAAGCAGAAACACACTCATTTGCACACTCAGGGATAACATAAAAATACAAACCCCAATGTACACACAAAACCTGTAGGGCAAAAATAAAATAAAATCATTTTTTAAAAACGTCCTGGTGTGAAATTAAAAGACAGGTCTCCTCCAGAGATGTCATTGAGTTTGTTTTCTGTTGGTCATCTACTTAGTAAGAATCCCTTGGAGAAAACTAATTTTCCATTTGTAAGTGGCTATCAATTAAAGAGAGCTTCTGGGTTATGAATTGGGTCATTTGTCTACTTCTCCTTTAAGCTTCAATTCCCCATCTCCTGCAGACCAGAGAGGGACTGGAGAAGCTGGCTCATCTTTCATAAGAACGTATGTGCACTGGTTCTGCTGTGTTTACAAAGCCTTGAGTCCTTGGTGTTTGTCCTCTATCCTCTCTGACACGTACTTACTTTCTGCCTCTCTTCCACAGGTTTCCCTAATCCACAAAAGTAAGAATTTGTTAGAAACATTCCCTGTAAGGTTGAGTGTTCCAAGGTTGCTAATTTTCTGTACATTTTCTGGCTGTGAGATCCCTGTGTATATTCCCATCTGCTGAAGGAAGAAATTCCTCAGGTGATGATTGAGCAAGACATTGATTTAGGTGTAGCAGAAGGTAATTTTGTTGTAGTTTCATTTGTAGCATTTGAATTTTACAGATTTTGAAAAGATGGAAACATGCACACAAAACTAGGATAGCTAAAAAATTTCCGAATAATAAAATAATTGATTGTGATATCACCATTATGGCCTCAAATTTTACTAAGGTGATATAACACCAGAAAGGTTAATCAATGGAATTAGCTTGAAGACCCAGATATATATTCACACATCTGTGGACACCTGATGTTTTTTTTTTTTTTTTTTTTTTTTTTTTTTTTTTTTTTTTTTTTTTTTTTTTTATGAAGAAGTCAGAAATACACACCAGAAAAAAAAATCCCCCAGCATTTTCAAAAGCTGGATGCTGATCAGATTGGATGTCTGAATATAGAAGAATCCAAACAGATCTATACAACAGTCAACTCCAAAATGGTTCAAAGGCTTCATTGTAAGACTAGGTACTCTGAAACTATAAGAGAAAGTTGGGAATAGTCTTGTACTCAATGCACAGGAAAGAACTTTCTGAACAGAACAACATTAGCATAGGCACTAAGATCGGCAATCAATAAATGGGACCTAATGAAACTGAAATACTTCTGCATGGTACAGTACACCATGGTCAGGGTAAACCAGTAGCTTACTGAATGGGAGGATATGTTTTCCAACTCCACACTCGATGGAGAGCTACCATTAAAAATATATAAAAAATTCAAGTACCTGAATATCAAGAAAACAAATAACCCAATTGAAAACAAGGTACAGATATAAACAGAAAATTCTCAAAGCAGAAAACTCAAATGGCTGAGGAACATTTTAAAAATGTTCAACGTTCTTAGCTATCAGGGTAAGAAAAACCAAAACTACTTTGAGATTTCAACTCACACCTATCAGAATGGTGATACTAATCAATAAAACCTATGAAAACTCATGCTGAGGATGTGGAATAAAGGAAACATGCTCTATTTCTGTTGGGTGTCCAAACTCGTACAGCCATGAGAGAAATCAGTTAAGATCCAGGAATATCATTATCAGGCAGCTTCTCAAAGGATACCTCATTCTACTGCAGAGACACATTCAAACATGTTCATTGTTACTCTCTTTATAATAGTCAGATCTTAGAAGCAACCTATATGTCTGTCCATGAAAAAAAGAAAATGTAATACACTTACGCAGTGAACTATTGTTCTACCTTAAAAATGACACTATGAAATTTGCAAATGGCTGGAACTAGAAAAAAATCATCTTTAGTAAGGTAACCCTGCACCAGAAAGACAAATATAGAATGTGCTCATTTATATGTGTATATTAGCTGCTAAGTCAGTGTAAGCAGGATTCAATCTGTAGAACCACAGGCATTAGATATAGAATAAAGGACTGGGGTGGGGTTGGAGATTTCCCTAGGAATAGGGAATAGAATGGATACACCTGAAGTATGAGTCAATGGTGGGAATATGCTGGATTGGATGATCAAGGTGGAGAGAAGGAATGGATAAGGGAAGCAATGTAGGAGGGGCAGACTAAATTAAGGGACGTATGAGGGATCTTATGAAAATCTAATAAAGTAGAAGCTTCCTAAAATAATATGTATATTAAGATGATATAAATGACATCATCAAATAATGAGGGCAACAGAGCCTCAACTGGCCATCTCGCATCACCGAATGAAGCATCAGTATCAGAAATAAGTTATGTCTAAATGAGGTGTTGGCCAAAGGGCTCTATGGGAATCCTCAATCAACCCAAGCTATTGCAAAGCTATAGGCTCTCCATTAACTGACTGCAAAAGCACCATTTCTAAAAATAAACCTACATAACCCCTTGAATATTAAGTTTAGATGGTGCCTATTTAGAACTTTTTCCCCTACTGGCTAATGTTCTTTTTTAATATTTTTCATTTTGATCATTGATCTATTCATGTTTTCCTTTAAATATTTTCATGTAGAGCAAAGAAGCATTTCAATTTGTCTGCCAATGTATGTCCTCTCCTTGGTTTGAATCCTTGAAATAATACTTTTTCCTTTGTCATATTTCTTTTGCTTATTCTTGGATCCTCTCTCTCCCTCTCCTCTGTATGTCTCTGTCTCTCTCCCAATTAAGTCCAACTAATGGTAACCATATATATGCACAGGTACAGAATGTCCACAAGAGCATAGGAAAACTGTAGCTATTCTGTCACTAAAGAATAATTCTCCTACTCCAGAAACTATAAATTACCATAGCCACTTATTATTGGGTTGGATAGGTTAGCTTTTCTATCTGTGCTTACATTTTGGCAGGTTTGATTTTACAAAAGACGTGTGCAGGAGTTACAGCTAGCTGGTCTGAGTTCATGGCAGCCATTGCTATGTCCTTTGCAGAAGACATGTTACCACACTTCCTTGAGCTATATATTCTTTCTTTTCCTTCCTTTTCCTCAATAGTTCCTGAATCTTCATGGTAAGTATAGTTAATATAAATGTCCTATTTTGGGATAAACACTGAAACTTTTATTTTCAGTATTTTGACCAGTTAATTCTTCTCTCAATTGTTTGCTTTCAATTTCAAAAAGAAGCTTTGTTGACCAAGGTTAAGAACAAGCAGTTTTGGTCTATGTGTGGAAAATGTAATATTTAGAAGGCAATTTGACAGCATGACCCTCCATTAAAATTACAGCAGCAGATTTTACTCTAGGATCTAAGACCTCCCTTCCTACTTTTTTTTTTTTTTTTTTTTTGACCAGGATTACAGCACCAGCCATAAAACTTCTTGCTCTGGATCATGACTCAAACCCAACAGAAAGTGGTTTAGTTACTCCATAACAGTCTTTTAAATAGCACAATGCATATTACGACTTTGTGTCTAGACCATATTCTCTTCATTAATGAATATTGAACTTCCTGTTCGTCACTTTTGAGATTTGTTTCTATTAATTTCTTAAGGATCCTGGGAAGCTTGTACACATAGTTTCTCTAGTCATGTTGAAGCAATTTGTGTGTTTCACAGAATTCACATAGTGATCAATAAGACTTTATAGCTTGTTAAGTGATTGGAATCCACAGTGCTTGATATCATGAGTTCTGTTCTGATCATCGGTCTCTGGTTACTCAACCTTGTGGTATTTCATTCTATGTACAACCCTTTTAGAAGCCATGGTGGTTAATTTTATGTGCTAAGTTATTTAGGTAGGACATCCAGTTATTTGATGAATTACTCATGTATGTATTGCATTGAAAGTATTTGGTAGACACGGTTTGTATTCTCAGCTGTAAGAATAATGCTTTTGATACTGTGAGTGGTTTCAGCCAGTCAGGTTAAAGGGGGTTAGAGTCAAAGTAGGATTTTCTGGAAAGGAAATTAGATACTGATTGCAGCATCAACTCTTGCTTATGTTTCCAGACTGACACATAATTTAAAGTTGGTTATCTCTCTCATCTGTCATCTATCTATCATCTCTCTATCTATCTATCTATCTATCTATCTATCTATCTATCTATCTATCTATCTATCTATCATCTATCTATCTATCTATCTATCTATCTATCTATCTATCTATCTACTGATCTATCTATCTATCTATCCATCTACCTATCTCTCATCTATGTATCAATATACATGTCTAATCTATCTATCACCTATTAATCTATATTTATCAATCATCTGTCAATATGTCAATATCTATCAGTCATTTATCATCTATCAATCTAACATTTATCTGTATATCTCATCTATCTATATCTATCTATCTATCTATCATCATTCTATCTATCTATCTATCTATCTATCTATCTATCTATCTATCTATCTATCTATCTATCATCTATCTATCTATCTATCTATCTATCATCTACCTATCTATCATCTATCTATCTCTCCATCTATCTAATCTGTCATCAATCATTACTTATCATTCATCCACCTATCGTCTCTATTGCATAACTCTTTCTCTCTGAATTTCTGTTCTGAAATTTCTAGTTGCCACAGTGTCATCTATTATAAAATCTAGTCTCTAGATATTACACGAAAAGTGATTCTCAAACTCAAAGTTTCTTCATCTGTAGCATGAGTACACGTTTAATTCTAGTAGAATTCTAGGTTCGCTCTGCTTTTCTTCCATATTCACATTGTTGTCTAATGACTTACTATATATTATTTTCCTTGTATCCATTAATGTATCCCATTTTTTTACAAAAGAATATAGAATTTAAGTTTATTTAATTATGTATCCAAAATATTGCCTTCAATATCTAATATGATAAAGAAGTCAGTCACTTAAGGCTCTCCATTTTGAAATTATACTTACAATGTTATTTGTCTGCCAACAAGTGAATTGTTGTTTTTACTAAGCCAAAACCAAAAACATTTCATAGATGTTCATTTACCTCTGCTTGCAGGGTGGTATATTTTCTGTGAGAATCATCTGGGTCTGGCCTCAGCTACTGTGCAATCAATATCATTTCTGTCAGAATGGAGAGTCTGAATGACTCAAGTGTCTACTAAAAGCCTAATCCAATGTTTGTTTGATATGTTATACTGTACTTGCTCAGCAATGTCTTCTTTGGGACTCTATGGTAAATATAAGTGACTGACCACTCATCTCTGCATGGTGACTGTGGATGTATCATTTATTCATTTATGTATTTTTATTGAATTGACTCATTAGTGCATGGCAAGTTTGGAAAAAATAACCTCTCTCCTCTGAGCCTACTGTGGTAATTCCCATTGCCTTTCCTTATTGACACTTTTCTGGGCTAATGAGTTTATTTGGAACTTTCATTCTTGTGCTCATATACTGATGCTTCTATTCCTTTATTGATTCATTTCTGGTCTAGTATAACTGGAAAATTACTCCTTCCACGACATTAACTTTCGGTATTATTTGTTTTCCATTTCAGTAAATGCGTGATGGATACAAGACTGAGTTTTTTCTGTTATGTAATAATGATTGAATTGCATATCATGGACAAATAGGAAATGCTGTTTATAAAATGACCTGATAGAAGCACTTTTCCTTGTTCAAAAACACAGTGTCTTCCATTTTATGTTCATTTCATGCAATTTCTCAACTCTCAATTTAGCTTCTCCTGGCGGCAATGATCATTACTTGCTTTTGGCAAGGAGCAAAATTGCAATGTAGTCATTTAGTTTCTCCTGTTTCCTTTATCCTATATAAAGTCACCCCTGTAGTAAGAAGGTTGGAAAGCCTGTAGTAAGAAAGTGTGCTTTCCTCAATTCTATTCTTTTTTGCTTCTGAAGCATTATGTATCTTGTATTCTTGTTGGTTCCCATGTAACAAGTGTGTGCCTGTATATGTTAGTTCTCTATTTTTCTCAATTATAACTAGAAAAGCTGTGGCTTGATTGATTCATATTGTTATGAATAATAACATTATAGCACCTATTTCTAATAATTAATAGTTCGACTAATAATATAGTAAAATAATAAAACACACAGAGCGTAGCTCATCATTAGCCAATACTTGGTCACATTTGGTTTAGGTTCATGCTGCCTGAAAAACAATGTCAAAGCTACAAAGTTAGATAATTATCCAACAGATATTTCATTTAGTTTTATCAGTATCTTGGAAGGTGAATGACTGTAGCTCTTCACCTAATGTTTAATTTCACTCAATGAGCTAATTTGTAACGTTTGCAGTAATATGTTGGGTATCTTGTATTGAGACATTAATATACTATCATATATTAAGTAAAATATTACATAGTTAGAATTATAGTATTTCCACTTTTTATCACACTTTTTACTTTGTGGACACTTTAAAAAATACAAATACAAAGCTTTTTTCCCCCTGAAATCTTGCCAAATTCAAATCAGAACTTCTGCATACGCTGCTTAAAATAAATATCTCCTGGGGTGATTTCATTTTCTTACTCATTTTCTGACTACACAAGGATCAAATAACATTTTGAAAATGTACTGCAAATTTTGTGTTCAAGTAAACTGCTATGAAATAAGCAGGATCCATGCTTCTTTTTGGATATAAACTGTGCATTTAGCTAATTTATAATAAGCCTATTCCTTCCATGAAGCAAAATATTTCTGGCTATCTCTTTCTCTGCTTTTATGACAAGAAATTGGAATGCTTTTTATTTAAAGATTTTTTTAAATTTTTTTGTTATTGTTTAGGCAGTCAAAATTATACTTTCATTGAGAATATTTTCATAGGAAGATTATTCTCAATATTAAAAAATTCTTTCTTTAATGTGTTTTCCCCCAAAAAAGTGATAGCATGGATTGGTAAGGTTTTTACGATAAAATAATAAAATGTCAAACAGAATGTTAATTTGCATATTATTTTATTGTCTTTAAATGCTACTAGCTTCTGTTTATTCCTTGACATTCTGTGATAATTCTATACCCTGCTCTCTCACCTTTGACTACTACAATCTCTTATAAATCATAGTTACTAAATATTAATCACAAATGCAGACACCTTTGAATCCATGATATTTAAATGTTACTTAATCTTCATATGACTATTATCAGTTAGATGTCTAAGGTCATAATTTTTTGAGCATATTGATGTTTTAGGGGTGTAGGTCATGCTTTCTGACCAGCATTTTTATTTTTAACCAATATTCCTAAATAGTCATCTTATTTTTAATATCTTGACCATGAATTGCTTCAATTTATTCATTGCATATCTAAATTTTCTAATCAACTTTCTATGGAAAGATTTATCTTTTTACAGGAGTTGCATTTATTTATTTGTGTAAAAGGTTGGCAATTGTTCTTATTACCTTTGTGCACTTGCTAAAATAATTGAAAGGAAAATATGCCAGACAAAATAAGCAAGTAATTTATCATGTTGTGTTTCAATTTGTTGACTTTAAGCACATTTAAAAGTTTTAGGCTTTTTTTCCTTCTAAAATGATTTGGTCAATTAGATTATTACTAAGGGTTTTAGCTTTAAATATGTACAAAACCTCATTTTTCTATCCAGCTAGATATAAATCATATATAAGCTGCCTTGATAAGATGAGAAATGATTCAATTTGCTTACAAAGATATTCACTGGCAGAGCAATAAAACTGAGCTGGTTTGTACTAACAATAGATGCCTTGCCTTTCCACACTGATTAAGCTATCTGTGCAAGTCACATGTAATAATTCTTTATGTCTACCTCAAGCATGTCTTCCACATATGGCATGGGAAGACATAAATGAGTCATTAAATTGCAGCAATCTGGCTTTTTAGGTATCAGGGAAATTTACTCTCAGAAATTTATTCTCTGATCCACTATTTTTCTACCTCCATAATAACAATCCAGAACTCTAATATTTAACTCTAATATTTGATACTACCTTACTTCCCAAACCCAGAAATCAGTCTACTTTTTCAGCAATGTCTTCGGTTTTCACATTCCTTCTTAGGTCAGGTCATGATTCTCTTTATATTCTATTGTGTATTCTAATAGTCATGTTTGTCACTTAACAGTGGGGATACATGAGACAGCATCAGTAGACATATTCACTACTGTTCAGGCATTCGTAGATAATGAGATACAAATCTAGACAATATAGACTATTAAGCATCCAGGCTAGAAGGTCTATGCTATTAGGGACCCAGGCTAAATGGAATAAACTATTTTTTTCTAATTTTTTTTATTAAAGATTTCCATCTTCTTCCCTACTCCTCCCTCTTCCCTCCCCTCCCTTCCACCCATACCCCCACTCCACCTCTCTCCAAGACAAAGAGCCATCAGGATTCCCTTCACTATGTTAAGTCCAAGGTCCTCCCAGCTCCCCGTAAGTCCAAGAAGGTGAGCAACCAAACTGACAAGGCTCACAGTGAGCCCGTCCATGCTGTAGAGTTCATGTCCATTGCCATTGTCCTTGGTTTCTCAGTCCTCCTCCACCGTCAGCCACTTTCAGAGAGTCTGGTTTGGTCCCCTGTTCCATCAGTCCCATTCCAACTGGACTTGGTGGTCTCCCGTTAGATCTGTCCCACCGTCTCAATGGGTAAACGCACTTCTCACGGTCCTGACTTCCTTGCTCATGATCTCCCTCCTTTTGCTCCTCATCAGGACCTTGAGAGCTCAGTCCGGTGCTCCTATGTGGGGCTCTGTCATTTTCTCCATCCAATGCCAGGTGAAGGTTCTATGGTGATATGCAAGGTATTCATGAGTATGGCAATAGGATCTGTACATTTCTGGCACCCTCTCCTCAGTGGATATGGGAACAAGGAATTATATATCTTAATTAAGGGAGCCATTCTAGGGTTGGCAGAGACTTGACTCTAGAGGGGTTCCCAGGTGTCCAGGAAGATGCCCCAGCTAGGTCCTTGGGCAGCTGAGGAGAGGGTGCCAGAAATGGAATAAACTATTGATTCTGAACTACAAACCAGTGCATAGTATCTTTGTACTGGATATAATGGGTGATTGGAAATTAATAACATGTTTTCTATTTAATCATCAAAAACATAAGAAAATTGGGTTAAAATATGATTCAACTGTATAGGGAATTTGACCTTATTGCTATGGCAAAGTGGAGAAGAGTGAGTGGTGAAGTAATTTCAATCGCTCGCATATCACTATAAGATATCATAGACTTTGGAAGCTTTGTGCTAACCACTGGGATAGTAACTAATCCTAGTTTGCAATGACGTTTGTTTTTTTCTCACAAACATTATATAGCTTTTTGATTCCTTTATTTTATTTAAGAGATTGTTTTCAATTTTCATTCCAACCACAGTTCCCCTTTTTCCCCTCCCTCCCATTCCCTCCTCCACATTCCACCCACCTATCTCCCATCCATTCCCCAGAAAGGGTAGAGCCTCCCATAGGGAGTCAACAAAAGTGTGACCTATGAAGTTGAGGCAGCACCAAGCCCCTCCCTCCTTCTCTAGGCTGAGCAAGATATCCCTCCATAGGAAATGAAATCCAAAAAGCCAGTTTGTGGACTAGGGATCAATCCTGGTCCCATTGCCAGTAACCCCACAGACTTCCCAAGCCACAGAACTGTCACCCACATTCAGAGCATCTACTTCAGTCCTATACAGGTTTCCTAGCTCTGAGTCCAGAATCAATGAGCTCCCACTAGCTCATGACAGCTGTTGTTATGGGTTTCCCCACCATAATCTTGACCCCTTTGCTCAAATAATCCCTCCTCCTTCTCTTTGACTGGACTCCAGGAACTTGGCCCAGTTCTTAGCTGTGATCTCTGCATGTTTCCACGTTTTTTTCCCCTGTCAGAATGGCTAAGATCACTAATGATAGCTTATGCTGGAGAGGATGTGGAGTAATGGGAACACTCCTTCATTGCTGGTGGTAGTGCAAACTTGTACATCTACTTTGGAAATCAGTATGGCAATTTTTCAGAAAACTGACAACCAATCTATCTCAAGACCCATCAATACCATACTTGGGTACATACCCAAAGAATGCACATTAATACCACAAGGACATTTGCTCAACTATGTTCATAGCAGCATTATTAGTAATAGGCAGAGCCTGGAAACAATCTAGATGCCTCTCAGCTGAAGAATGAATAAAGACAATATGAAATATTTATACAATGGAGTATTATTCATCAGTAAAAATCAATGATTCTTTTGTAATAGCAAACAAATTATACAGTTTTATTTATCATGTATTTTGTATGTCTCTATAATTTGATCTTTAATATTTTTCTCTAAAACTAAACCACAGTCACACAAATTGACCTAGGCCTACACAGAGAAAGAATTATCTTCACTGTCTCCCACAACCACAGATTGTCTTACAAGATCTTTCAAGACAGCTTGGGTTGCACACAGCAGGAATCCTTGGGTTTGAAATATCAGTTGGGCAGATAGAGAATTATGGCCTAGCCTTGCTACAGAGTAAAATATTGTCTAGAGGAATAGAAACACAAAACACAAGCATAAGTAAAGGTCTTCAGGGGCAACAGCATGGTTTGAGATATCATTTCTGATGACAGTCCCTCTCCCTGGATTGTTTCCAGAGAAGAACTGCTTGAGGTTATATTAAGTTCAGTGTCTATCTATCTATCTATCTATCTATCTATCTATCTATCTATCTATCTATCTATCTATCTATCTATCATCTATCTATCTACATATCTGTCTATGTATCTATGTTTCTATCTATTTTATATCCTGAATGTAATTTCTTCTCTCTTCTCTCATTCCAATCTTCCCTTACCTCTTCTCTGCCCCCCCCATTCACTCCTCCATTTCTATTCAGAAAAAGACAGGCCTCCTATGGATATCACAAGTTGAAAGAACTCATTCTTCTTTGTAACAATGATGAAATAGTTATAACAATGTAAAATATAACCTGATTGTTATTGTAAAGTATTGTACAGTGTTTATTATTGGCTCTGCTAAGCTCTCATGCAATGTGTAGCTTTGTTTCTCATGCGTCTATAGGTTTGTTTAACCAGCACTACCTAAGGCTTGTGAGGCGTGCATTGTGCTTTGGCATTCGATGTGAGGATAACCACATTTTGTTCAGCTGCATTATGCATTTCTTGGAATTACTGTCCAACATGCAGCTTGTTGATAGCTGAAATGCCATTGTGTGGTACATGACTATCTGATTCACGCACTCATGAGTCTATCTGTGTGCCTCCATTCCCCAGTTCAGCTCCGCATATAGAGGGCTCTAATACTGCCTTTCTTTTCTATCTCTACTTAGATTGCTGAACCTTGTGGAGTAAGCTCCGCACTAGCAGGCAGATCAATAGGGCTATTCATTTATAATCATCAGCATCACTGACCCTTTGACCACCTGTGTAATCAATGACTTAAAATAATTTTTCAGCTTTATAAAATTTCCTGTTCCTCCCGCCACACTCTGCATGCTCAGCAGAAGCTCAAATTTTCTCGTCAGATAGAAAAAGAGAGAGAGAGAGAGAGAGAGAGAGAGAGAGAGAGAGAGAGAGATGTATATCACAAAGGAATCATCTCAAATTCCCAATCCGAGTCCCTATGCCAGCATAAATTTTCATACTGCCTCTCTTCTCATTTTTTTCACAGCACTCTAGTCAATATTCCGCTCAGAGCTGAATCTAAATTTTCACTGAGATTATCTCACTCTGCCTTGCTTCAGCTCTTTTCATTGCTAAACTCCTGCTTATCTGTATTATACATATTTAAAACACTAACATGGGAAAAGACTACTTCTCTTGAGGAGCCCAGCTTCTTTAGTGGATCCTTTTATTTCCTTGTGTGGTTCCCCTCTAAAAGTTTCCAAAATCATTTGTTTCTGTTTTATAAACTATAATTGTCATGAGTGAGGATTACCTGAATCCACCCCCAACCAGGTAAATGCCACCGATGAATTTGAGGGCAGAGTTTAGCTTAGCTTATTTCTTAGCTTATTTAATCTTGCTTAGCTGATTTCATTTCGTCTTTATTCTTTTTCTTTTTAGATTTGACTCCAGTTTTTTTTTAATTTTCTTTTAAAAGACTTCCATTTTGTTGAATTGTCTATAGCACTTTTGAACATTCAGTGTCCTCACTACCTTTTCTGTTTTACTTTTCCATCATAACAGAGCCTGCCTGCTTAGATACGTGCACATACTCCTTCAAGCTTCATCCTCTCCCTCATTTATACAGCTTCAAATCAAAACAAATGAACAAACAAACAAAAAAAATAATAAAGAAACCCCAAATCTCTCAAGATACATTTGTTGTACAAATTTCAGATGCAAGCAGTTCTAAGGAACATGCTCTTCTCAGTGATCTCGAAGTCATTCTTTTTTTTTCTCATTTTTTTAATTAAAGATTTCCATCTCCTCCCCTCCTCCTCCCCCTTCCCTCCCCTCCCTTCCACCCATACCTCCACTCTACCCCTCTCCAAAGACAAAGAGCCATTAGGGTTCCCTTCACTATGTTAAGTCCAAGGTCCTCCCAGCTCCCCCTAAGTCCAGGAAGGTGAGCAACCAAACTGACAAGGCTCACAGTGAGCCCGTCCATGCTGTAGAGTTCATGCTCATTGCCATTGTCCTTGGTTTCTCAGTCCTCCTCCACCGTCAGCCACATTCAGAGAGTCCAGTTTGGTCCCCTGTTCCATCAGTTCCATTCCGACTGGACTTGGTGGTCTCCCGTTAGATCTGTCCCACCGTCTCAATGGGTAAAAGCACTCCTCGCGGTCCTGGCTTCCTTGCTCATGATCTCCCCACTTTTGCTCCTCATCAGGACCTTGAGAGCTCAGTCCGGTGCTCCTATGTGGGGCTCTGTCATTTTCTCCATCCAATGCCAGGTGAAGGTTCTATGGTGATATGCAAGGTATTCATGAGTATAGCAATAGGATCTGGACATTTCTGGCACCCTCTCCTCAGCTGCCCAAGGAACTAGCTGGGGGCGTCTTCCTGGACACCTGGGAACCCCTCTAGATTCAAGTCTCTGCCAACCCTAGAATGGCTCCCTTAAATAAGATATATAATTCCTTGTTCCCATATCCACCCTTCCTATATCCCAACTATCCTATTCCCCCAAGCTCTTCCCATCCTCCACTTCACACTTTTCTCTCCCCATCCCCCATCCCCCCATCCTACCCCACCCCCATGTTCCCATTTTTTTTGGTCTGGCAATCTTGTCTACTTCCAATATCCAGGAGGATAACTATATGTTTTTCTTTGGGTTCACCTTCTTATATAGCTTCTCTAGGATTTTTTTTTTTTTTTTACGAATTATAGGCTCGATGTCCTTTATTTATGGCTAGAAAACAATTATGAGTGAGTACATCCCATGTTCATCTTTTTGGGACTGGGCTACCTCACTCAGGATGGTGTTTTCTATTTCCCTCCATTTGCATGCAAAATTCAAGATGTCATTGTTTTTTACCGCCGAGTAGTACTCTAATATGTATATATTCCACACTTTCTTCATCCATTCTTCCACTGAAGGGCATCTAGGTTGTTTCCAGGTTCTGGCTATTACAAATAATGCTGCTATAAACATAGTTGAACAAATGCTTTTGTAATATGATTGGGCATCTCTTGGGTAAATTCCCAACAGTGGGATTGCTGGGTCCTGGGATGAGTTGATCCCAAATTTCCTGAGAAACCTCCACACTGCTTTCCAAAGTGGTTGCACAAGTTTGCATTCCCACCAGCAATGGATGAGTGTACCCCTTACTCCACATCCTCTCCAGCAAAGGCTATCATTGAAGTTTTTGATTTTAGCCATTCTGACAGGTGTAAGATGGTATCTCAGCGTTGTTTTGATTTGCATTTCCCTGATTGCCAAGGAAGTTGAGCATGCCCGTAAGTGTCTTTTGGCCATTCAAACTGGTTCTGTTGAGAATTCTCTGTTCAGTTCAGTTCAGTTAATTGGGTTAATTAGCATTTTAAAGTCTAGTCTCTTGAGTTCCTTATATATTTTGGAGATCAGGCCTTTGTCTGTTGCGGGGTTGGTGAAGATCTTTTCCCAGTCAGTAGGCTGCCTTTTTGTCTTAGTGACAGTGTCCTTTGCTTTACAGAAGCTGCTCAGCTTCAGGAGGTCCCATTTATTCAATGTTGCCCTTAATGTCTGTGCTGCTGGGGCTATATGTAGGAAGCGGTCTCCTGTGCCCAAATGTTGTAGAGTACTTCCCACTTTCTCCTCTAACAGGTTCAGTGTGTTCAGATTGATATTGAGGTCTTTAATCCATTTGGACTTGAGTTTTGTGCATGGTGATAGACACGGATCTACTTTCATTCTTCTACAGGTTGACATCCAGTTATGCCAGCACCATTTGTTGAAGATGCTTTCTTTCTTCCATTGTGTGCTTTTAGCTCCTTTATTAAAAATCAGGTGGTCATATTTGTGGGTTAAGATCTGGGTTTTCTATTCGATTCCATTGGTCGACTTCTCTATTTTTATGCCAATACCAAGCTGTTTTCAATACTGTAGCTCTGTAATAGAGTTTGAAGTCAGGGATGGTAATGCCTCCAGAAGTTCCTTTATTGTATAAGACTTTTTTGGCTATCCTGGGTTTCTTGTTCTTCCATATAAAGTTGATTATTGTCCTCTCAAGATCTGTGAAGAATTTTGATGGGATCTTTAAGGGGATTGCATTAAATCTATAGTTGCCTTTGGTAGTATTGATATTTTTACTATGTTGATCCTCCCAATCCAATTGCAAGGCAGATCCTTCCATTTTCTGGTGTCCTCTTCAGTTTCTTTCTTCAAAGACTTAAAGTTCTTGTCAAATAGGTCTTTCACTTCCTTGGTTAGAGTTACCCCAAGATATTTTATGCTATTGTGGCTATCGTGAAAGGTGACGCTTCTATGATTTCTTTCTCTGCTTCCTTATCCTTTGTATATAGGAGGGCGACTGATTTTTTGGAGTTGATCTTGTATCCTGCCACAATACTAAAGGAGTTTATCAGCTGTGGGAATTCTTTGGTGGAGTTTTTCGGGTCGCTTATGTACACTATCATATCATCAGCAAATAACGAAAGTTTAACTTCTTCCTTTCCAATTTGAATCCCCTTGATCCCCTTGTTTTGTCTTATTGCTATTGCTAGAACTTCAAGCACTATATTGAAGAGATAAGGAGAGAGTGGACAGCCTTGTCGCATTCCTGAATTTAGTGGGATGGCCTTGGGTTTCTCTCCATTTAATTTGATGTTAGCTGTCGGCTTGCTGTAAATAGCCTTTATTATATTTAGGAATGACCCCTGTATCTCTAATCTCTCCAAGACCTTTATCATAAAGGGGTGCTGAATTTTCTTAAATGCTTTTTCTGAATCTAATGAGATGATCATATGGTTTTTATCCTTCAGTTTATTTATATGATGGATTACATTGATAGATTTTCGTATGTTCAACCAGCCCTGCATCTCTGGGATGAAGCCTACTTGATCATAGTGGATAATTTTTCTAATGTGTTCTTGGATTCTGTTTGCCAGTATTTTATTGAGAATTTTTGCATCGATGTTCATGAGTGAGATTGGCCTGTAATTCTCTTTCTTGGTTGAGTCTTTGTGTGGTTTAGGTATCGGGGTAATTGTAGCTTCATAAAAGGAATTTGGCAAAGACTGTTCTGTTTCTATATTATGAAATACCTTAAGGAGTATAGGTATTAGGTCTTCTTGGAAGTTCTGGTAGAATTCTGCATTGAACCCATCAGGTCCTGGGCTCTTTTTGGTAGGCAGGTTTCTGGTAACAGTTTCTAATTCTTCTCGACTAACACGACTATTTAGATTGTTCACCTGGTCCTGGTTTAACTTTGGTATATGGTACTTATCTAAAAAAGTGTCCATTTCTTTTACATTTTCCAATTTTGTGGCATACAGGCTTTTGTAGTAAGATCTAATGATTCTCTGAATTTCCTCTGTGTCTGTGGTTATTTCCCCTTTTTCATTTCTGATCTTATTAATTTGTGTGTTCTCTCTCTGCCATTTGATTAGTTTGGCTAGGGGTTTGTCAATCTTGTTGATTTTCTCCAAGAACCAGCTTTTTGTTTCATTGATTCTTTGGATTGTTTTCTGTGTTTCTATTTTGTTGATTTCTGCCCTCAGTTTGATTATTTCCAGTCTTCTACTCTGTCTAGGTGAGTCTGCTTCTTTCTTTTCTAAAGCTTTCAGGTGTGCTGTTAAGTCTCCAATGTGTGCTTTCTCCGTTTTTTTTTTTAAGTGGGCACTTAGTGCTATGAATTTTCCTCTTAGCACTGTTTTCATAGTGTCCCATAAGTTTGAGTATGTTGTGTCTTTATTTTCATTAAATTCAAGAAAGTCTTTAATTTCTTTCTTTATTTCTTCCTTGACCCAGGTGTGGTTCAGTAGTTGACTGTTCAGTTTCCATGAGTTTGTAGGCTTTCTGGGGGTAGCATTGTTGTTGAATTCTAATTTTAATCCATAGTGATCTGATAAGATGCAGGTGGTTACTAATATGTTTTTGTAACTGTGGAAGTTTGCTTTGTTACCGAGTATGTGGTCAATTTTCGAAAAGGTTCCATGAGCCGCAGAGAAGAAGGTATATTCTTTCCTGTTTGGGTGGAATGTTCTATAGATGTCTGTTAAGTCCATTTGGTTCATTACCTCTATTAAGTCTCTTAATTCTCTGTTAGGTTTCTGTCGAATTGACCTGTCCGTTGGTGAAAGAGGAGTGTGGAAGTCTCCCACTATCAGTGTGTTTGGTTTGATGGCTGCCTTGAGTTCTAGTAATGTTTCTTTTATATAAGTGGGTGCTTTTGTATCAGGGGCATAGATATTCAGGATTGAGACTTCATTCTGGTAGATTTTTCTTGAAATGAGTATAAAGTGTCCCTTTCCATCTCTTCTGATTGATTTTAGTTTGAAGTCAACTTTGTTAGAAATTAGTATGGCCATACCCACTTGTTTCTTAGGTCCATTTGCTTGATAAACCTTTTCCCAACCCTTTACTCTGAGTAGATGTCTGTCTTTGTGGTTGAGGTGTGTTTCTTGTAAACAGCAGAATGTTGGATCCTGTTTTCGTATCCAATCTCTTAGCCTGTGCCTTTTTATAGGTGAATTGAGTCCATTGATATTAAGTGATATTAATGACCAGTGGATGTTAACTCCGGTTGTCATTTTTTATTTGGTAGTAGAGACTGTGTGTTTCCTTTCTTTGAGATGTGCTGGTGAAGGGTCACTAGATGTCTGAGTTATTTTGGGCAATACTGGACTCCTTTGTTTGTGAATTTCCTTCTATTACTTTCTGTAAGGCTGGATTTGTCTCTATGTATTGTTTAAATTTGTTTTTATCCTGGAATATTTTGTTTTCTCCATTTATAGTGAATGAAAGCTTGGCTGGGTATAGTAATCTGGGCTTGCATCCATGGTCTCTTAGTTTCTGCAAAACATCTATCCAGGACCTTCTGGCTTTCATGGTTTTCATAGAGAAGTCAGGTGTTAGTCTGATAGGTTTTCCTTTATATGTTACTTGACCTTTTTCCTTTGCAGCTCTTAATATTCTTTCTTTATTTTGTATATTTTCTGTTTTGATTATAATATGGCGAGGGGATTTTTTTTTTTTTTTGATCCAGTCTATTTGGTGTTCTGTAAGCTCCTTGAACCTCAATAAGAATATCTTTCTTTAGGTTTGGGAAGTTTTCTTCTATAATTTTGTTAAATATATTTTCTGGGCCATTGAGCTGTAATTCTTCTCCTTCTTCTATGCCTATTATTCTTAGGTTTGGTCTTTTTATTGTGTCCCAGATTTCCTGAATGTTTTGTGATGAGAATTTGTTGGATTTGCTGTTTTCTTTGATCAGTGCGTTTATTTTCTCTATGGTATCTTCAGAATCTGAGATTCTTTCTTCTATCTCTTGTATTCTGTTGGTTATGCTTGTTTCTGTAGTCTCTGTTCGTTTACATAGATTTTCCATATCCGGCTGGCCTTCGGGTTGTGTTTTCTTCCTTGCCTCCATTTCAGTTTTCAAGTCTTGCACTGTTTCCATTGTCTGTTTGATTGTTTTTTCTTGGTTTCCTAGGATATCATTTACGGATTTACTCAATTCTTCAAACTTTTTGTTATTCTTCTCGTCCATTTCCTTAAGGGGGTTTTTCACCTCCTGTTTAAGGGACTCTATTACTTTCATAAAGTCAATTTTTTCTACTTCTTCTTGATTAGTGTGTTCAAGTCCTCCTGTTATAAATTCGTTGGGTTCTTGTGCTTTCATGTTGTTTTTCAAATTGTTGGAGGAATTCTTGCATTGGCGCCTGCCCATTTCTTCCTCTGAATAATCCCCTTTGGGTCTTCTTTTAGAAGTTCAATTCCCCCCAATGAATTCAATTCACTCACCCCAATGAATGATGGATCCTCTGGCAGACTGTCAGGTCTCCTTGCAGGCCAAGCAGCTCGCTGACAAAGGGCCTACCTTGCTACAGGCAGACTAATGAAGGAGGGGACCTCCCACCGGCCTGGGTGCACTCAATTCCAGGTCCCTGGTGCCCAAACAGGCTTACCTGTGGGATTTTCTGGCCCCAAAGATGGGAGGATGAGGTGGGGTAGGGAGTTCTGGGTGCAAGCTGGGAAGGGACAGGAAGAGAGAGGCAGTATCTGGGGAGAATAACCCCTGCAGGAAGAGCAGGAAGTGTGCGGGTTGGGGGGAGAGTTGGGGAATGTTGGTGGTCCCTCTCTGGGCAGCTGCCGCGGTTCAGGCAGTCACTCCTCATTCACCCCAATGAATGATGGATCCTCTGGCAGACTGTCAGGTCTCCTTGCAGGCCAAGCAGGTTGCTGACTCGAAGTCATTCTTTGTCATAATAAGGGGAACGTAGCGATACCTAATTCAGAATGCATGCAGCAGCACAGTTCTTCTTCAGCTTTCCATTGCACCTCCTCGCTAAGGATGTGGTTTCTCTCTCTCTCTCTTTTTGCCTCATGGTGTACACAGTCACTCTAGTAAAAGAAAGATAGAAATGAATTTGTCTTCTTCCCATTTATTTTTTTCATTCCTCTATATCCAATTATTCCTCCACTTCCTCAAACTCTCTTTGTCATTGTAATATTTTCTACTTCCACCTTTCTTCTACTGTCTGTCTTCTTAATTTTGTTCTGGCCAGGATTGGCCTATCACTTCTTATAGCCTGTAGAGTACCAATTAAACATTTCGGAAGAGTGTCCATCCCTGTCACATTTCAATTCTTATAGTGGCCTCTACTAGTAAGTGTTTGCAATGTCTTTATCTAGTTTAATATTGACTAACTGTCTGGAGGCGTATCTCATTCTGGCTGGTTGTCTTTGTGCTTTTTAGAATCAAGAAGGAAGATGACTCAGTGGGTAATGGCCCTTCCCAGCCTAATAATCAGAGTTCTAGCCATGAGACACACAAGATGGAAGGACAGAACCAACTCCCCCAAGTAGTTCTCTGAGCACAAGTTGCCCTATGAGCGCCACTGTAACACTCATGGGTCCACACACACGTGCATAAAATAAGTAAGTTTCGTTAAAGAAAACACAAACATAGAAGAAAGTACTTTCTCATTCTCTCTTAAAGTACAATGTGTAGCTAGTAACTTGGACTTTTACTTCTTCTGTTTCCCCTCCCCTCTGGAAGATTCTTCACTTGCTCCATTGGTAACTTTTAACCATGGTACTTTTGGAGTTCTTTTTTTCTTAGAATGTTTATTTGAATATTTTTACCTTACTGGTATTTTGCTTTTATATTATGGTTTTTGATTTTGTGATTTTATGGGTTGTGTGTGTGTGTGTGTGTGTGTGCACGTGCTGTTTTAGCTTATTTTTTCTGTTTTTGTTTTATTCTGGTTTGTTTGTTTTTGCTATTTGCTTTTTTGACTTCTAAAGAAAGAGAAAAATAGGTATGAAATTGAATGGGTGGAGAGATGGGAAGGGTCTGGGGAAGAAATGAGAGAGGGGAAACTGTGATCAGAAAATATTGTATGGATAAAAGCAATATTATTACTATTGTAATAGTAATAGGATTTATTTTGCCAGTAAGCAGGCAACTCTTAGGGAACCCTTGATTGATTATTTTACAGGTTAGATAGATATATAATATGCTCCATTTCATTATCTACATACTTTATGCATAACGGCAATGATAACTTTAACTGTTGAAAATCTTAAGCAATATTTTCCTTTCTTACTAGACCATTGACCTATTTTTGAAGTTCTATGCTATTTTCCTCATATGATGACCTGCTCATAGATATTTTCTTATGAAAAGAGTGACTATTAATAATTCAGAAACAAAACGTACAAAGAAGAGCATTAAGAAGGAGAGCTTGGTTTTAGGGACTATAGTTATGCACAGGGGTATAAAAATATATAAAGCAAGTGAATATAAGTGGGTTAAAAGTAGAATAATGTGTTCATTTGTTACAACTTAAGTGTTTAGGTGAGTCAATTTTTCTTTTTTAGATTATTGAAATTATTAAAAAAGTATAACCATAATATATTGCCATATTTCATAATACAATTAATATCAAATATTTATCTTTGACTGAGTGGAAAAACGACTATGTATATAATTGTATGATATTTCTAGTTGGTTTGGAAAACACCTTAGTTAGCTCTAAGGAATAACAAACAGTACGGTGTTGCTTCTTTTTTATTTATTTTTTATTACTTTATAGATAATATCATTCAAAATTTCCACTTCCTCCCCTCCTCCCACTTCCCTCCTGCTCCCCCACTCACCCTCCCCTCCTCCACCTCCAGTCCTAATAGAGGGCAGGGTCCCCTGCCCTGTGGGAAGTCCAAGACCCTCCCCCCTCCATCCAGGATTAGGAAGGTATGCATCAAAATAGACTAGGATTCCAAAAAGCCAGCACATGCATTAGCAAGGAATCCCAATGGCATTACCATTGGCTTCTCAGTCTGCTTCTTTACATTTATTTTCAAACAATTGAATTTATTATTTTTTTAATGTAAGTATATGGTGTATTTTTGTGTTTGTGTGTGTGTAGGTCAGAGGACAACCTTAGAATTTATTCTATCATTCTTGTTTTACATTGGTTTGAGAGATTGAATTGAGCTTATCAGGGTTCTTCATTGGGTGCCAAGTACCTTTATCCACTGTATCATCTTGCTAGGCCATGTTTTGAATCATTTTTATCAATACAAACATCAATTGATATCTATTTTCAATATGGCATATCAGTTATGTACATTACTAGAAATGCCTTCAACTTTATTTTGTGAACTCACTAAAGCATAACACTAATATATATATATATATATATATATAAACATATATATATATATCACCATACTCACTACCCCATTTTATATTATTTTTCTCTTGTATTTTGCATTTATTTTTGATTTGTTGACAATCATCATACAATGATGACTGTCAATGTTCTTGAAGCCATGCATTGTATTTAATATCAACATTAACATAACATCTCTCATATTCCAGGACTATTAACTTAGGCCTTAGAAGGAGGCCTTGTGGCCCTGTTACTAGTACTTTTACAACTACATTGAGTACAGCATCACAGAAATGACATGCTTTTCTTGAGATTCCCATCAAGTGGGAACAGTGCTCATTTGCAAACTCTTCATAGGAAATACGGAGCACATGTTCTTCAGAACTGTTTTTAATGCTGTACCTTCTGCATCTATATGAGCCCCACTTTCTGAATCAGACATGATAGAGTGGAGATGTAGAAAAGACTGTTCAGTGCCCTAGAAAGAACATTTGACTTGGAATCCAGTAGGAAGTCCAAATGTACCCTGATTATACTCTGTATCTTCAGGGAAAGCTAGTATGTCTCGGAACGGATTAGCCTCCACGTGGGACTGAGCTATGAGGCATTCATAGAGATTAATCTCCAAGTCTAAATCTTACAGTTTCCTCACACACAAAGAGGAGATGATGAATAGAAGAGACTCCAGCAGCATTGATGGCTCACTCATTTAAACAAACAATTGTTGTTAGAGACGGACAAAGCTCTGACTTTGACACATAAAGTCAGGGTGGTTAATTCTTCCCTCGATTTCAGTTTCATCACATGTAAAATGGAAGCTAACTCTAAGTTATTTAAGGTCTTCACGATTTGGCAGATGTCTGATATGGAGCATTCCTAATCTAAAGACACACGTGCTCTTCATTTTAATGCTCTGTATTGAGCCACTTCAGACACGATTTTGCTTTCATTTAATGACTGTTTTCCCCACATATTGCCCATCATGTAGTTTAGAGGTCATAGACTCTTAAGCATTTGAGTTTTCATCTTTTGCAAATTTAGCATCATCAAACTGAGCTCTTCTTTTTGTGTAGGTCTAACTCCATTGTATTTGTCGGCTAAATACTCCTGTGATTCAGTAGATCCTTTTTGGTTTCAGAGTGGATTCCACATCTTCACCAGTCTGATTTGCTAATGTATCTGTAAAGGCAAATGTGACAGATAGGGGTTTATTAGAATGTTATATCTCTGTTACTTTGACATGGGTTGTCCTGAAGCATGTTATCTGTCACAACTATCATTCAACATAATTTAACTATTTTGAGTGCCAGAAAAACACTACCAACTTAAATGTCTCTTGATTCGATTTGTCTCCTCATTCTGGTCTTTCAACTGTAGTATGACGATGCTTTCTCTTTCAGTTTGTATTCTGAGAGCCCCACACAAGGGTAGTTGGATGAAGAGATGGAGTTTGTGTATGTGTGAGTGTGTGTGTGTGTCTGTGAGCAGTGTGGTAATCTGTTTGTGTATAAACTGTGAGTTTCAATGCACATATTCTTCTGAGTAAACAGCTTGTTCCTTTGTGTGTGTTTATCAGTTGTGTTCTCCTCTGCATATACGTGTATATGAGAATTGTGTGTTCCTCAGAGTATCATTATGCACTGTGTGTTTCTCTGTATATATGTGTGTATGCATGTATATGTGAACTGTGTGTTCTCTTTGTGTGTATAAACTGAGCCACTCTGCATGTGAGGTTTGCATGTGTTCATAAGTGAACTAGGTTTTCCTCTGTGTGTGTGAATTGTTTGTCCTTCAATAAGTGAGTGAATTGTGTATTTTTCTATAAGCCTCTGGTGTATGTGGAACTGTATTTCTGTATGTGTGGGAACTGTGCCATTGCATGTGTATATGTGGGTGAACTGTATGTATACCTGTATATGTGCAGTTGTGAACTGTATGTTCCTCTGCCTCTACCTGCATTCTAGCTATCAGATCCTTGTTAAATGTTTGTATCGTTTGCAGCCTCTCTTTATATCCAATTGAGAGAAAGTTTGTAAAGAAATAGCTTTGAATTTTGAAGAGGTACAGTTTATAACATTTTCCCTGAACATGTACATTTTAATATCAAGGGTGAGAATTCTTTATGTTGCCCTAGACATTAGAAATCCCCTTTTCTGAATTCTTTTCTTTGTTCCATGCTGAAAACAAACTGTTCAGTTCTGTACTTGGTCACTTTAGTCACATGTAGCCCTTAATATCGCTATGCTGAAGAATTCTTTGTTCTTTACTATTCTTTGTATATATTGTTTACAAGCCTTTTGATGCAAAAGTAATAGATGAAGGTACTCTTGTAAAAATTTTCAAAAGACAGCAGAGTCATTTGCTTCTTGGTCAGATTATTTTTTGGAGAGCATTTGGATAAAAGCTCTTTCTTCAGGCTTGAGAGAGGGTATATTTTGGTTTCCTAAATGTGCATCTTCCCTGCAGGACTTGAGACTCATGCATCTAGATCCCCATATTGGCACAACATTAAATATTTTGCATCTTTTAACCGAAAAGGCCAGGAGCAAACTTTGGCTATGGGTAGGATTTTCAGCATGCTGCTGTGATATGCACTGACAGTGCCCTGTTACTCCAGTTCCATCACTCAGATTTGTAATGGCCCACACCCAATTCCCCATAAGCTGTGAAGGGAGGCTTTGAAATACTTTGAAATATTCAGCCTTCTGTGTAGATTATTCCCAGAGAGTCCGAGAAAGGATTTGCCTTATTTCCACTTGTTTGTTTTCCCTGGCTTCAAAATCCTCGTGGTAAAGCTGATGTTGTCCACACAAATTTGGAGATAAAGTGATTAAGCAGGCATGCCCACAAGCTATTGCTTCCATGAGCATATGAAATAGTCTACCCAGGAAATTATTGGTGCTGGAGAGGCAGGCATCTCATCTGTCTTCAGCTAATTCCAAGCTGCAAGTGTTTCTTCCAGCCTCGGGGAGCAGAAAATGTCCCTCTGCAGATCATATCCAAATCTCCTTGGCAGGGAGATTGCTTTGCATCAAGGGATCCTGCATCTGAGAATTCGCATCAGTTTTCACAGTGGCCACTTCATAGAAGCAGCGCTCCCCATGGTAGTCATTTTGAGATATTTTTATGAAGAACAAAAAATTCCATTTAATTTCAAATATATCCCACAGTTGCATCAAGTGACTTGACAAACAGCATGTGAAAGCAGGGAGAGCACACGTAAGATCAAAAGCTGACAGGAAGGTGACAAGAAAGAGCTTGCATTGTAATTATTTCTGTGAAGTTCCCTGTGGGTAGAAAGGTGCTTGCAGTACCATCAGCTTGACCCACATTGCCCAGAATGGACCATTAGTGCACTGGTATTGATGGTAACAGTACAACTGGCAATGCAACATGGATTGTTAGCTGCCCAGCGTTTTGTCTCCAACATTTTGTTCCAGATACCACAGTGTCTAGTGGTGACTAGTGCTGATCATACAATCTTTTCTCATTGAACTCCGAAGTGCCAGGATGATGCAATTAGGAGGAACAAGACTATTAATAAGCACCTACTAGAATTGTTTTTTGTGGGGGGTCATATCCTAAGCTGAGTGGGTCAAACTCCTTTTTGAAAGATCGTGACACCGAGAAGTAAATATAAAAATACTTAAAGTTGCCTGAAGTCTTTGGAGAATTGTTTTACAAGCTACTACGAAGTGGTAGAATCAGAGGCCAAATTCATCATGTACACCTTTCACAATTAAGTTCTAACATAATTTTTACTTTGATGGAGTGTGTCAACGTTTTTCTCAAGCCCTTGTATTCTGTGATGATTATCCTAATTTCTTCTCTCCCTACTTTGTTTCTTCTCTTCTTCCTTCCATATTCTCTTCCTTACTCCTTCTCCCTTCCCTTTTCTCCTGCTCCCCTTCCTTCTTTTCCTTTCTTCTCCTTTAATTCCATTGTATGCAATTAATAATGCATATTATTGTGACATGATTTGATATTTGGACAAATGGACAATGAACTGATCATGTGAGTTTATTAATTACCTCACACATTCATTTTCTCCTTATGGTGAAGTGGCCCAGATACTCAAAATCTCTCCTCTAGATATTGTAGAATTTCAATTTTCCAAAGGTATATAAGCTTTCATTCAGTATAGTCTTAAATTCTCAGACACGTTTCTTCCATTGCTTTGCTGCTACCGTTCTTACCTCATTGGTGACTATGGTCACCCCACACTAATCAAAATTCCTTGCTTATTATTTTTCAATGATGTAGTGATGTTATACTTAAATACTATATCTGTATGAATTTGTTCTATCTCTCCTCTCTCTCTCTCTCTCCCAATCTCTCTCTGAATCTCTCTCTCTCTCTCTCTCTCTCTCTCTCTCTCTCTCTCTCTCTCTCTCTCTCTCTCTCTCTCTCTCTCTCTCTCCTTCTCTGGGCCTACCTGGGGTCTAGGAGCTCCACAGCCAAGAACTGATGATCAGAATTTCAATAGCAAATGTGTATCTCATCCTGTAATATGGGATTCAGATCCAGTCAGGAAGGTGCTGATTATTCTGGAACATTTGTGCGAGTGTGGTAACCATGGACCTATCTTGCCAGCCCAACAGTTGCTGTCATAGCTAGTTGTATTATTATCTAGATGATATACGAATGATTTCTTTCTCTCCCAGTCCCCTATATAGTATCCTCTATATTATAAAACTAGCCAGCAGGGAAAAAATTCCAGTCAGTATCAATTTTATTTCTACACATTCTGTGATCAAATTGGGTTGATTCTTCAGCAATAGAGCCTTATCTTCAAGCCTTACTCCCCTTAAGCAACGATGGGCAAACAAAAGCAATAAAAATAGCAACATTTCGTAGTGCTTTGGGGTTCTTTCTGACCAAACATTTGAAATGAGATATCCCACATCTGGCACTAAGATTTTTATAAGATGATATAATAATGTGCATGCATCTTATATAATGGGGTTTTCCCAAATGCTCTTAATGTTATTTATCACTTTTAATGTTATTTACCTGCTTCCCATCTCTTCTTCAGATTCAGGTTTTTATTTTTCCATTCATTTTTTAATTGATATTCTCTATATCTATTCAGACTCAGGCTTTTGTTTTCTCATTCATTTTTAAATTGATATTCTCTATGCCTATATTTATTGTATATAAAAGTTTCTATATTTAGAATTCAAAGAAGTATTTTTCATTCATTTTTAAAGGGGAGTGAAGATGGTATTTGGCAATAGGTTTCCCTCATTAGTGAAAAGATGATCACATCATTTTTCCTCTGCTGCGTTTGATGTGGTGTGTTGAATCTATCAGGTTTAATGGTTGCAATACAATTTAATTATGAACCATATTTCTTTTTTGTGAATAACTGAAATCAGTTTGCTAATACATGTTCTTAGTTACGTTTTTTTCTGCTGTTATAAAATACCTTGGAAAAAGTAACTTAGGAAGGCATAAACCATTACTGCAAGGAAGGCATGACCATGGGAACTTGAGATAGGTGGTTAAGTTGCATCTGTACTTATAAAACAGAAGGTGAATATGTGCACTCATCTACTTTTTGTCCCCTTTATATAGTCCAGATCCTCGCCCAGGGAATGAAGCCATTCTTAGTGGGCTTGTTTCTATTATCAAATAGCCTAGGAAAGCTAATCCCTCCCAGTAATGTCCAGAGGCTCATTTTGAGAGTAGTCTAGATCCAGTTCACAATGGCTGCTATCTGAAAGCCTCACATATTCATTCAACAGTAAACTTGTGGTGAACAGGCACCAAGTGTAAGGCTCCATGTTCCAGTGATCAAGAAATGATCTCGACATGTTAAAACTTTCTCTTTCTTTGGTGTCTTCAATTCCGTTTTCTTAACTATCAGGTTGCCTTGAGTATTCCTTGTAGGATAATTGTCTTTCTGTGTCTGGGTTACCTCACTCAAAATAATTTTTCAGGTTCCTTCCATTTTCCTGCAAAATTCAAGATGTCGTTATTTCGTTATTTTTTTTCTGCTGTGTAAATGTATTACATTGTGTAAATGTATTACATTTTCCTTATCCATTCTTCGGTTGAGGAACATTTAGGTTGTTTCCAGGTTTTGGCTATGACAAACAATGCTGCTATGAACATAGTTGAGCACATAAGAGAGCCTGAGTAATTTAGTAATTTAGCTTTTTCATCTGTAATGTACCTTTATGCTGCGGTATAAGGGAATACAGGGCAGTGCTTTCTATGATCCTGAGACTAAATCTCAGTGTTTGCAAATCTATATCACTGCGCTATGACATACATAAAGGTTTCTTCGGTGTGTAGCTTTCTAATAAATAAGCAAATAAATCTCGTGTAGATATTGAGAGTTAGTGGAGACCTTAAAGTGCCTCATGTATTTCCTTTCTCTACTTGAGATGAAGGTCTGGAAGTTTCCCCCTTACGAGACAGAAATTATTCACATACAACTTTTAGAGAATAATTAACAATTGCTATTCTTCTTCCTCCCCAGTCCAATTCTCAAATAAATTTTCTCCTAGTATTTATGTTAGAAGTAGTGGGCTTAGAACCCATCAGGTTCCTCCTGAGACCCTGCCCATGGACATTTATTATAGTTACAATTATTCAATTAATCAGAATTGTGGTTCAAATATTCCTACACCTTTCTGACTGCGGAGGCTCCTACTCCAGCTTAGCATTTCTTGGCTGTACCTTGTGAGCTGCCTGTCTCACCAGATTTCAGGGTGGCAATTTGCCCTGTAATCTCACTTCTCTGATGAGTTCAATAAAAGTCATTGATTTTCTTTTGTCCTGCTTTGTCTTGTTGTAAAGATTGGAGTGACATCTTCTAAACACTTTTTTCCCCCACACGCTGAAGCTGAAAATCCGAGTAACTAGTTGCTGCATTTTTAATGTCTAGGACATTTTAAGGACCTGAGTTTTAAACTGTTATTCTGTTTTCTCTATTTTCCTCATTGTACCAATAATATCAGTTTTAAATTTGTTTAACCATTTTCTCTTCATTTTTTGACATTATGTGTGTGCTAAAATCTTTATTATGATTTTTGTATTAATGCCAGATATTATACAAATTTTCAGAGAATCTTTGCAATATGCTGTCTTCCTCAAAGGGGATTTAATATTTTTACAGGGGAGTATGTCTAAGGTCAGTTCTCTCAAGCCCAACAAGATTAGTTTAAAGGTCTTGTTAGTTTTTCTTTCCAACTTGTTTGTTTTCAACTTTGACCTTATTCTTACCTCATATCTCCTACCTCTGAGCTCTTTTCAGGTGCTAACTTCTGTCTGGGATTGCTCAATAGTGTTCCATAATATCCTTGTAGGTTTTGATTTCCAGTCTCTCTGTAACCATAGGTCACTCTTACTGAATTTTGGAGTAACTTTGTGTCTTTCTAGCTTCTTATTCTTCTTCTTGTAAACATTGTTGAAACATTTCTTGAGTATGTTTACCTTAGGAGCTATGGATCCTGCCTTAATTTTCACTATGACAAAAAACCCAGGATAATCAATTTATAGCAAAAAAAGCCTCATTTGGCCCCAAGTTTTAGAAACCCAGGTCAGGACTGGGTTGGGTTTACCCACTGCACGTAGACACTGATGATCATGTTGGATATCAGGATCAGGAGGATGTGGCAGAGAAAATGGTTTATATTGTGGCTAGGAAACAAAAAAAAAATTACTACTTGTCAGGAACCCATAATCTCCAAGATCAAAAGCCATATTAACCCCTCCTGTCTTCTAGAGTTTATATAACTTCCCAATAGAGTCGCTTTGGGTACTAAGCCATCAGATTTTGGATCATTGGAGTCATTTAAGATCGAAACTATAGCAGAATCTGTCAAACACATTTGGAGATATGGTGTAGAGGTATTGGGGCTATCTTGTATTATAACTCCTTTAAGATTACAATCTTTATTTATCATAGATGCCAGTTTTACTATGTAGATTCTAAAACATTCTCATTATTTTATATTACCCTGACTATATCTGCATGACATATAAACACTGATGGTATTTTCCATAAAATTGACTAATATTTTAGAGTATTCAAACATCCCATGAAAACTACTGGATGTAGACATAAGTCTACACTATATCAATCAAAAGTGGATATAGTTTCAGACCACCTAAATTCTAATCCTTATACCCAGATTGGTGTGGATATCAGTCCTCAGAAGAGCTTCCTTTGGCAGGATATGGCAGTTAAAACAGAAGCCAGAACTGGTCAAAAGCCAAAGAATAAATGTCTGTGGAGGTCTAGACCCTAAATAGGATCTTGGTATCATAGTTTATCTTCTATGGCTCTGGGATCACCAAGGAAGAGGGGTAGGAAACACTAAAGCCCATAAGAGCCATATTGTGAAGAAGAGTATACTGACATTCTTTTATTTTCAAACAGGGCCACAGTGATGACTCAACACTTAAGATGCTTATTGCTTTACTAAGACCCTGATTTTGCCTCTCATCACCTATATTGTGGGACTTACAGACAGCCATAAGGTCAAACTATGTGATTCACTCTTCTTTCCCCTATTGGGCACCTACGTACATATGGTACTGAACACACAAAAACACATCCACAGACAAACACACAAACACAGACACACAAGGAGGGAGATATAAATAAAATAAATAAAAATAAACCTAAAAATTTTAAAATAAAAAGTAGATTGATTAATTTATTAAAATAAATTCTACTCCTTTGTGCCTCATATTAATATCTATTAAAATACATTTAAACCATCACTAATAAGTAAGAGAACATGGAAATATCTATTCTATAAATATTAAGGTAATAGCTATGAAATATCACTTATAAAGGAAAAATTATATTATTTTAATCTTTTTTGTTACCATTTTAATATTTTACCACTTTTACTAGTTTTATCATAAAAATGTAATAATATGTAGCTAAGTAGGGAAATGATACTCTGAGAGATATTGGCAAAGTCAGCCACTGGGTCCCTACAGTACTACGAATACATATGAAGCTGTTGGCAATTTAAATGCTTTTTTTCATAGTAATTCATAAAAAGGAAAGTGAAACACATGAATATGTATTTTTGTATTTGGCTAATATATATTTACATTTACTTAGAATCCTATTAAAATGCCTCAAGTTTCTAGTAATTAGAGTTATTATAGAAAAAAAATATAGTATAAAGAATAGGTAGTTTAATACAAACACAGAGTAGGTGTAAGAGTAAAAGACACATACACACACACACACACAGAGAGAGACAGAGAGAGACAGAGAGAGACAGAGACAGAGACAGAGCTTTAGATATTACATGACTTTCAATAATCTGTTATACTTAAATTCCAAACTATTTCTACTCCATGAAAAAGGTAATTCAGTTTTCTAGAATTTAGTGCTTGGTGCCTTATTTACCTTTCTCTTGATTTAGGATTTTATTTACTAGGGGTATAATTCAATATAAAGGAAGAGCAAACCATTTGGGTATAGCAATTGACCTAATAATCACAAAAAATGTATTCTATACAATCCTGTCATCTGAATCTTTAAAAAGTATTTATCTAAATTTCTCAATTGATGATTTTGTATTGATTAGGTATTTAAAAATGATTATCATTTATTGGTAAGGTTGAAAGAAAGGCCAGGCAGTGGTGGGGCACACCTTTAATCCCAGAACTCATGAGGCAGAAGAGGCAGGCAGATTTCTGTGCGTTCGAGGCCATCCTGGTCTACAGAGTGAGTTCCAGGACAGTCAGGGCTGTAGAGAGAAGCCTTCGATGAGAAAAAAAGGGGGTGGAGGAGTGAAAGAGAGAGGAAAGAAGAAAAAGAAAGAAGGTTAAAGGAAGGGAGGAAGAGAAATAAGGGAGGCTCAGAGAGAAAGGGGGCTAAGAAAATGAGAGACTTGTTCCATAGTAGTATTTAAGGCCTTTATTTGTTCAGTTATTGAGACAAAAGAGGTTAGTATTTTGCCATAAGCAGTTTTTGTTAAGAGTAACATTCAATTTTGGCGAGGTTAGCAGGCGTGATTTTCCTTCGCAATGGTTCATTGGAGTTAATTGAAGAAAGCGGCAAGGGAATATCCACGGTAAGTCTGAGCAACGTCACTGCTTGATGGGAATGGAGCCCTACAGAACCACACACGACCAGGGCACCAACGGTGGTGAAAAGCTAAGGAACATTTCTTCAGAAGCTGAAAAGCGAACGCTGTGCGTTCGCTGCTTATGTGCCCGAAAAAAAAAAAAAAAAGATGATTCATTAACTTTGACACATTTGGGCTGGAGAGATGGCTCAGAAGTTAAGGACTGATGTTCTGGAGAACTGATTGTTTTTTACCATAGACCCAGATTCAATCCCCAGCATCCAAATGAGGACTAACATCATCTACAGCTGCAGTTGAGAGAATCTAATGTCCTCTGTTGGCCTCCTCAGACGTGTCTTGCAGGTGGCACACAGACATACATGCAGGCAATATACCCCTATATGTCAAATAAAGTAATAAGGAAAGAAGAGGCCAATTAAGTGATAGATGTTGGAGTTTTCATTTTATTTTTTATTTAAATAACCCCTTTCACTTATTTTGCATACCATCAAGGTTCTTCTCTCCTCCAGTCTCCTCCTGTTTCCCATCTACCCCTCTCCCAAGCACTTCTCCATCTCCATTCAGATAGGGACAGGCCTCCCTTGGTCTTGACAAAAGCACGGAGCATTAAGTTGAGGCAGGATAGAGCTCCTCCCTTTATGCTGAGGAAGGTCAGGTAAATCTAGCATGGGGAACAGTTTTTGTTTATAAAATACTTTGTTTACCATGTTTAATAAAACACACAAAAAGAAAATCGACATAAAAATGGAAGGGAAAGAATTTTTACCAAGATCTACAACACACACACACGCGCGCGCGCGCGCGCGCACACACACACACACACACACACACACACATTCAGAAGAGAAAAACAGCATTTTACCCATCAACCAGAACTATTGATTTTGTTATATTAAGTCCTTGCTGTTTTCAAATTGTTTAATTTGAAACATGAAACACCTGTATAATTTTCTACTTCAACATCTATTCTTTTTATTTCTAATTTATTTTTTTAATTTCATTTTACAGTCCATCCACAATTCTTCCTCCCACCCATCCCCCTCCACGTCCCCCTCAGCCCACCTCCCATTCACTCCTCCCAATGCGCAAGGGCACCCATGGGAAGTCAACAACGTCTGGTACATTAAGTTGGGGCAGGACCAAGCCCCTCGCCCCTGCATTAAGGCTGAGGGTGGCATCCCACTATAGGGAATGGGTTCCAATAAGCTAACTCATATACCAGGGATAGATGCTGGTTCTACTGCTAGGTGCCTCACAGATAGTCTAAGCGGCACCACTACCTCCCACATGTGGAGGGGTATTCCAGTCTCACAGAGGCTCCACAGCTGCAGGTCTAGAGTTTCTGAGTTCCCACGAGCTTGGTTCAGCTGTCTGTGTTGATTTCTCTATCATGGTCTTGACCTCCCGTGCTCATATATTCCCCCCTCCCTCTCTTCGATAGGACTATAGGAGCTCAGCCTGGTTCTTGGTTGTGGATCTCTTCTTCACGGACTTTATTTTTTTTAAATGTTGTTTCATACACGCATGAAATGCACTTATAGCTCCCTCCACCACCCTTCCTCACCCCAGTCCCACTCTCTGACCATCTTCCTGATTATTCCCTTTCTAAGATATCTTTTTATTTGTGGTGCAGCTCTCATACATATTTCTGTTCATGATTGCGAACATCAGGTCAGAACCAGAGAGCAGTATTTTACGCAAGTGTCTCCATTCTCGGGTTATTACAATCTTTCAGCCTCCATTCCACAATGTTTCCTAAGCCTTGGACAGGGTGTTATAATATGCAACCACATAATATAATATGTTTATTGTGCAGTTAGGGAACTACAGGCATATGGAAGTCAGAGGGCAAAACCCTGTGGCATTTTTAAAAATCTCTTTCAAACTTACATCCTTACATGGATTCTCAGATCAAGCTCAGGTCTCTAGAATTGCACCTAGGCTCTTTGCCTGTTGAGCCATCTCCCCTGTTCCCCTTCTTTTCTGTGTTATTCCATTTATTTTCTGTACTGGTTTTTAATTATTTTCTTTTCCTAGCATAATTATATCATTTTCCCTTTTTAATATTTCCTGTATCTCCAATATATCCTCCTATCTCTCTTTCAAATTCATTGTATTTTTTTCTATTAGTTGTTGTTACATGCACATATGTATGCATATATATATATATATACACATATACATATATATTGCTAAATATAAAGTGCTCAGACTGCATACATTTACATCTAGTTATGTTGGAAGGGCTGACTGACAATGAATAATCAATTAATGATGCTCTTCCCTGAGGAGGACTATTTCTTCTACTCTCAGCATTTCTTTGTTGCCTGTAGTTGTTTATGGAGGGCTTAGGACTATGTTTATCCCCCGCATTTCTTTGGCATGGCTTTATTTGCTGTGCTTGTTATCTTTGTTAAACCCTTGTTTAGAAAACTGTGGGGATGAGATTTTATCGGGATAGTCTTTGACATTATTAGGAGACACATTTTCACAATAAACTCACTGATCTTCCTATTCTTTCAACCTTTCTGCCTCCTCTCTCACGTTGTTCAATGTTTCTTAAACCTTGGGTGCAGAACTATCTTCAGAAATACTTGGGTAAATGAGTCATTTCCATTTGCAATCCATGCAAGAGTAAGAAAGAAGAAAGGGCCCAAGCTTGGGACATTTGTGGGACCTCCACAGGAGCAGGTACAAGGGAGCAACCACTGAGGGAGCAGGCTTGAGCCAACAACCTCCACTGAAATAGGAATGAGCCAGCAACCTCAGCTGGAGCAGATCAGAGTCCACGACCTCTGAAGGCCCAAGGCAGCAACCTCAGTGGGAGCAACCCCACAGAAGCAACCTCCATGGCAGCAGGCCCGAATGACTGCCAGGATTGAAGAGCAAACTCCAGGAGTTCTGAGTGATCTCTGGGAACACCTAGTGACATCTGAGGTGATTTTTGGAGCAGTGGCCCTGACTGCATCACGAGAAACAACCATCTGACCCTGGATCCACTGGCACCTGGAAGATTGATCACCAGAGACACAATGAAAAGTACACCAAACAGAGAAAAAGATGGGTAGACAAGTTAAGAGTACACTCAACACCACAAAGAACAATATGACAGCAACAAAAACTAGTGGCCCCAAAACAGCAAGATTTGAACACCCAAATATAGATGAAGCAGAAGAAAATAACCTAAAAATAATGTTAGCAGAATGTTAGAGGCCCTTTAAAAGGAAATAAAAAATTCCCCCAATGAAATGGAGGAAAGGACAAACAAAAATTAGAAGAAATCAACAAATCCCTTAAAGAAAACCAAGAAAAAGCAATCAAACAGATGAAGGAAGCAATTCAAGACTTGAAAACAAAAATAGAGACAATAAAGAAAACACAAACTGAGGGAATTAAAGAAATGGATATTATGAGAAATAGACCAGGAACCACAAATTCAAGCATAAACAGCAGAATACAAGAGATGGAAGAGAGAATCTCAAGCACTGAAGGTACATATAATAAAAGAAATAAACTCATCAATCAAAGAAAACATTAAATCCAACAAAAGTTTAACACAAAATATCCAGGAAATATGGGACACTATGAAAAACCAAACCTAAGAATAATAGGTATAGAACAAGTAGAAGAAGTGTAACTCCAAAGTACAGAAAATATATTCAACAAAATTATTGAAGAAAACTTTCCCAACCTAAAGAAAGATATGTCTATGAAGATACAAGAAGTTTACAGAACACCAAATAAACTGGATCAAAAAAATAAAATAAAATGTCCCTTTGCCACTTATGGGTAAATACCCAAAGGATGCTCAATCGTATCACAAGGACATGTTCTCAACTATGTTCATAGCAGCATTATTTGTCATAGCCAGAACCTGGAAACATCCTAAATGCCCCTCAACCAAACAGTACTACACAGCAGAAAAAAATGACAACTTGAAATTTTGCAGGCAAATATATGGATCTAGAACACATCATATTGAGTGGGGTAACCCAGACCCAGAAAAATAAATATCATATATACTCACTCATAAGTGGCTTTTAGACATCAAGAAAAATAATACAGCCTATAATTCACAATCCCAGGGAACCTAGACAACAAAGAGAATCCTAAGAGAGGCATGCATGGATCTGTAGTAAGAGGAGCAGGCTGCATCCTGCCACCCTGCTAGTTTAACCTCCTAAATAACCACACAGAAATTATATTAATTAAATCACTGCCTGGCCCATTAGTTCTAGCCTCTTATTGGCTAACTCTCACATCTTGATTCAACCCATTTTTAATAATCTGTATGTCACCTTGTGGCTTACCGGGAAAGATTCAGCATGTCTGACTCTGGCAACTCCATGGAAGCACTCCCAGCTTGCCTTCTTCCCAGCATCCTGTTCTGTCTACTCTGGCCACCAAAGGGCTGCCCTATCAAAAGACCAAGGCAGCTTCTTTATTCAACCAATGAAAACAACACATAAAAAGAAGACCCTCCTATACTATGGATTTAATATACATGGGAAGTAAAAATGTCAAGATCTCCTGAGTAAATTAGAAACATGAGGACCATGGGAGATGGTAGAATGGGAGGGGAGAGGCAGGGAGGGGAGTGGAAAAAAATCACTCAATAAAAACAATTAAAAATAAAAATAAATAAAAGGAAAAAGAAAGATTTCCTGCTTTAGATCTCACATATGTGAGTACAAAACACATGCTAGATATTCTTCTAGAGTTCCATGAGGTAAATAATACTGGTTGACAGCTTTGTATTTAATGAGATGCTTAAGCCAAAAAACTCTAAATCTGTTTGCCTCAGTGACAGCCAGAGCATCCTTTATGTTTTGAGCCAAAAGAAATAGCATGATAGTTATGGCAGGGAGGGTTGGTTGCATCAGGTATGTACATCAATGGACGTAAAAGATATCAGAATTATTGTATCTATGATATCTTATGATATTGCAGTTATGAATGACCATCAATTAAATTTTAATCGGTTATGTAAACATTTTAGGATATGTATATCCCATTTTCTAGTGTTTTCAAAATCAGCAGATTAATAAGATAAACTAGGTAATTGTATATGGTTGGATCACATTAAAGAGAAGATGAAATAAACTTGGGACTATAGTTTCATTGTTAATGAGTCTCTCTTGAAAAGAACATTGTATATTTTCAAATTTTGTTTTAATGATTTGTATCACTAACCAGGAAACTTTACTAAACAACTGCTTGATTTGTCAATTGTTGGGTAAATAGCTTGTCTTAAAGAAAAACAAATAATCATTAGATACAATTTATACTATAAGAATATAAGAAAGAAACACATTGAACTTATCTACACTGTATAAGGTTTAACACTTCCCGCCAAACAATGTTATTTTTTTTCCATTTTAGCTTTATGAGTTCCAGACTTATACTTCCCATGGTACATATAAGGGATGATTTACTAATCATATAGTTTTAGAATTTCTTCAGCTTTTTAAGGAATAAAATAAAATTGTTAAATAAGGTAATGAAATAGACAAACACATTTTAACACTAAGGTTTATGAAATATCTGACATTCATTGTACATTATTTATACTTTCAAAGGTTTCATTACTAGATGAGAGGTCTCAGAGAAAGTATAAATTTATAAATAGTGTAAACTGAGTGAAAGTATAAAATAGTAATAATTGAATATTGTAGAAAATGTGAAGCTGATAACAGCAAATAGATTAAAAGACATAAAAGGGAAAAGAAATTCAATACTTATGAAAATGAGAAATGGAAAGAAATACGTTATGAAACAGAGAGATATAGGATAATAGAAAAAATGAATACACAATGTTCCCCGGGCTTTTAGAGACATTTTTATTTGAAATACTAATTTTGTTAATCTCTTAATTTTTAATTATATCATTTAGAAATAATCTTTATAAATTAATGAGCATGTCTTACTAATATTTTTTTAATCTAAAGAAGCAATATTATTTGGCTTTCATTACTCTATTTAATGTTACAAATAGATGCATTAAATGTTTATAGATATAAAACACTTGCTAAATAACAAAATCCACACCTGTCTATAGCATAATTACTTTCAAGTCCAAAGTTGTGGTTTTGCAATAATGCATATGATACAGAAAACCATATATAAAAGCATAAGAATACATAGAAAGTTAAAATACTTCACCATGTTCTGAAATCTGCTAGTCTACTTTATGTTTTGTTTTACAATACAGGATTTTTCTGTGTAGCTATGGCTGGTCTGGTATTTGCTCTATGGATCAGGCTTGTCTGAAACTCAAGGAGATCCTCTGGCCTCTGCCTCCCAACTACTGGGATTAAATGAGTTCGCCACCACCACTTGGTCCTATCCAGTCACATTTTATTATCCTTGATAATTTAATTAACACAGTTATTTCATGAAAGGGAATATTAAAATATGAAAATATGTAATTAATAGTTTTAATATCTATCAGCATGGTAATGAAGAAACTGATTCAAAGTTAAAAGTTGAAGGCAGCACACAGAAACTTATTCCAGGAAAATAGTTGTCTTCCACCTGGAATAAAAATACCTAAAAAATAACAAGTGTCTTTGTGTGTGTGTGTGTGCATGTGTGTGTGTGTGTGTTTGTGCATGTATGTGTGTGTGTGTATGTGTGTGTATGACACATCGAGAGAGAGAGACAGAGAGTCATGTGGAGGACAAAAGACAACTTTGCAGTGTCTTCCTTAATCTTGTATTCACCCTATATTTTGGGAACAGGATCTATTGCTGAAGCCACAGTTAAACATCTAAGTTAACTGAGCACCCAGTCAGCTCCAGGATCCACCTGTCTCTGTCACCCACTGCTGGGATTGAAAGCAGACACCTCCTCACTTAAGCTTTAGGCTGTACTCTGTATCAGCACTTCAACTTCTTATTTCTGTCAGTGAGTATTCTAATATATATATTATATATATAATTTTAATATATACGTTACATTAAAATATCTGTATTCAAAATTAAGAGATGTGTGTGTATGTGGTATGTGGAAGTCTGGGGAGGTGTTTGTGGGGTATGTGTGTGGGATGTGTAATATGTATATTGTGGTGTTTGTGAGGGGTATGTGTATGTGTGTTGTGTGTATGTGCTGTGGGAAGTATGTGTGTGTGCATATGTGTGTGGTGAGCGTGTGTTTGTGGTGTGTGTGTACCTGTGTGTGCGCATATGTATGTGGTATGTGTGGATGTGGTATGTGTCTGTGCATATTTTGTGGTGTGTGTGTATGTGTGTGCACATGGCATCTGCATTTGCATGTAGGAGGCATAAAGGTCGGAGGTGTTGGGTATCCTGGAGCCACAGCTGCAGACACGTGTGAGACACCTGATGTGGATGTTGAAATTTCCACTAGGGTCATCTGAAAGCAGTGAATGTGTACCCCAGACCCATCTCAGCTGCATGAAGAAGTTTATAATGAAATAGACAAAGATCATCAAAATCAACAAAGCATAGTAAATGAAACAAAGTTAGAACAAGGCACTGACACTTGTAGAAAATTCCAAAATAAGCAATACGTTCAACTTTTATATTCAGCTACAAATTAATAACTTACACAACTAACATCAGTATACTTGTGGAGAGTTTTGAAATACATAAAACATTCAGTGGAAAATATGATCAAATACATTTAGGTAAGATCCAACCAAAAATTATTTAACAGTGTATGTATAATTGAACCCTTAAGAGGAACAAAGGGAGGATAGCACTGAAGCATTCTGAAAGCATATTTTACACCCATCAGCAGCTAGACATTCCTGGAGAAGGAACCAGCCAACTGGAAAATAGATCTGAAGAAGCATCAAAAATGCAGTATTGACAGACAGGCACACTCCAATCAGAGATGAGAGCAAAAATTATTACAAATAGAGACCCTAAAAGACCGTATCATTGGTGTCTCCAGAGAAATGGATAGGAGAAATAGTTCAAAAGCAGTATTTTAAGATAAAATGGCAGCCTATTTTCCAGAACTAATTAAATCTACGGTATGCAGGGTTAAGAAGCCTGGCAACATTTTAGCACGACAAATGAGGCAAAATATAGTCAGGAAAGCATATTAGTAGTGTTTTCTCCTGTGGAACACAGGCATGTCCTAAGGCTTAGTGATTTTATTCTAGGATCATTCTGCAAAAGGGGATGCATATGTTCATCAAAAATGTCCTCCAAAATGCTCAGAATCACATTATATGTAGCTGGGCAAAAAGCTCTCAGTGTCTAGCATTGTAAACATAGATATTGTTTCTGTCCACCTAATTGTAAAGAACAAAATTGTATGGTAAGAAAAGGGAGTATTATGGCTAGATCCCTCCAATAAAGTGTGCAAGAGAAGAAGCAAGGAGGTAACAACTTCATGATTTTAATTTATATGTATTTTGAAACATGCTAAGCTAAACTTGTAATGTCAATAACATATTTAAGGGAGTCTCATTTGGGACTAAGATGATAGTTAACAATGTCTCTGTATATCTGATCATATGAACTACAGAGTTAGTGCAAAAATGTGCGAAAGTGCAAATGTGGCAACTGTATGCTATATTTTTTTAAATGCAAAGTTAGCACTGGAAATGCTAAAGTTTAAGGAGACAGAAAAATATCATTTTAGTCAGTAATTACAGTAAGGGCTTTTTTCAAATCCATCTTACTTGTACATGAAAAAAACTGATAAATTTATCTGCATCAAAAGTAAGAGCTCATTTTTTCTCCAGGAAATTGTAACATGTGTGAAAAAGTTACCCTCAAAATGAGAGTGCTGTGGGAGCCAATAGCTTTTGAGATACCAGCCCACTGGGGCGTGGTCACTTTTGCTTTAAAAAGCAGAGGCAGCCCTCCTCTTGCTCTCTTGCTTCGGACTCCGGTTCCTGTGACTAGACTCCTTTCCTGGTCATGTAGACAGTATTCTGTAAGTTTTTTACCCCTCAAATAAATAACCCTTTTATCAATAATAATTTCAAACTGGTGCAGGATTGTTTCATGCATTATGAGAGGAATAATTACAGTGTATACAGTTGATGAGAAATTATATATAGGAAATTGATAGAACATATCCGTAAGAAAAACACTCACTTGAAATCATCAAAAATTTGGAACAAGAGTTTAAAATGGAAAGTAGACTCGAACAACAGCATCATGTGTATAGTTGATAATACCTTTAATAATCATTTGAAAACCAAGCAGTTCTGCATGCTGAAGGATGTGATGCAATGAAAATCACAATCCATAACTTTCTGGTATGCATATTTATAGGCAGTTTGAATTCATATGAGCTTTATTAGCCAATGTTAACAGTATGCCTGAGTGTGCTCATGGGGTTATGAACAAACAAATCCTCGCATGAATGAACAGGCGTAGGGGCAATCACAGAGATTCTTTTTGAAGATTTGTTCAGAATTGCCCTTATAAGAATTACTCCATACCCATTTATACTAGAGCAGACAAACATATTTTCGCTAGATGAATTAAATGAAAGGTCATTCAGCAAGAAACTAAACAAACTGAAGCTAACTTTAATACCATGACTGCATTTTAGTAACAATGTACATACATTACAGAAAAGGAAGGCCTTCGATTGATTTTTATTGGTTTTATGGATATGAAGTAAAAGAGACAGAACTCTGATCAATTCTTATATGCTTGTAAAAGATAGAACCATAAGGAAAATTATGAGAGTGATCATCATAAAAGTCAAGATAATATTCTCTCAAAGGCTTGTGGACAAGTTGTAATGGGATCTAGTGGACAGGTCATTCTCGCTGAACTTGATGGAGGTTCTATGAGTGGTCACTGTGATTATTCACGCCACTCTCCAAGTGTGTTCAGCTAATTTGTCAGACTCATGTGTCCTTTCATAATAGAAATAGATTAGGAGATAAATTTATGTGTGTGGACTGTGTGTGCAAATACTATGCGGAGAATATTAACATTGCAATAAAATAAATATCCTGTGGATAAAAATCCAGTTTTTTACTATTGTAACACATCCTGGAATGAATAAAAGTGCGACCCAACTCTGCTGCTCATCGGAATCATTCTGATACTAAAATAACTTAAACTGAGCTTTAGTTTGGTAAGACTACCAATGGAATGGACAAAATGACTGTTAAAAGTAAAACGTAAAGTCGTGGTTCAGGCTCTAAAGATAAATATAAGATTTTTGCACCAAAGGGAAAAAAGACAAGCTATACACATAAAGTTGAATCAGTTCATGAGGGAAAACATGATTTCACTCCTTAGTTTTCCTCAAAGCTTTACAAACGCAGTTCCCGATCTAGTGGGGACACATTCCAAGACCCCAAGGAGCACTTGAAACTGCAGAAAACACAAGCCCCACAGTTCTCGTTTTTCCTATGTGCCAACTATTGCGTGATACATTTATTAGCAAGGCATAGTGAGAAACAGCAGTAATAACTAATAGAAGTTGAAAAATTATAGCAGATCATACTAAAATTTGCATAAAAATCCCCACAGTATTTTAGATCCTGAATTTTCTGCTTATATTTTTAACCACAGTATACTTCAGGTAACTGAAAGCTTGGATAGGTAACTGGGCAAATATCTACAATTCAATTTGTTTTAAATCCGTGTCTGTCTTGAATTATCTCAACATATTTCATTGAATCCATTCAATCGGAGGGCACTGCATATAGACTTCAATGACTGTTCCAGGATCTTTTCTTTTAAAAAAACTTTTTTTGTGTGAAATTACAATATCAGCATTTATCTTGTTTGAAATTTCCAAAATTATTCAGCACAAAAAAAAAAAAAAAAAAAAAAAGCTGGTTTATAAATTACCTGCACTGTATAATTAACAAATTTTGTCATAGCAGAAAGTGAAATGAATTAATTAGGCCTATACCATGGAAGTGTTCATAGAGGAAATAGAAATAGTTATAGAAGGATATTTCACCTCGCCATGAGGTGGTCTAGTAACCGTATCATGTCAGGGACTAATTCTATCATCAAATACATTGGAATTAACATGCAAGTCGAAGGAATTTCCATATTGAGAAATAAGAAATCCATCGCCGAGGAGGCCAGTGCCAGGCCTTTGCATAGCTATGGTTCATTTTATATGTATGTGATATGCTTTTATAACTGAGAGAGAAATTAGTTAACTGCACTAGAGATAGAGTTGTTATGGTCATCATTTTCATTCAAGTATCCTTTCCCAGCAAATTCACTACCTTTTCTGCTAATACCTTGCTTTCAGATATAAAAAAGGAGAATTTTTTTCCATTTCAGAGTAACTGGAGTTGCTTTTCAGAATCTCATTAAGTCATTACTTGCAAGTCTAGTTGATTTATATCATACGTGATAAAACCAACCTCCGCAGAGTTAGGCTCCTTTGAGCCTTGGCGTTACAATCTCTCTAAATAGTATTGAAGTTGTTTTTGTGGTGGCGAGTTGCTCACTTAGGGTGAGAAGACCACAAGCTGGCAACTGTCTGGGTCGTTACACGCTCAGCTGCGTCTTGCCTGTGCTTGCTTCTGTGTAGCTCTTGTTGGCCTTTGAGGTGTTTTAATTTGGAAATAGAAAGGCTGACAGAACTCCACGTTTTAATTTAATAGTATGAAGGGATTGATTGCCGTATATTGATCTATAAGTGGGCATGCTGGTCACCAAATCACAGCTCTTGTGCTCACTCATAGCTTCCCGATGAAATGGCAGATGCTGTTGTCAGGACAGTATGTAAATTACAATGCTGTTACCTGAAGGTAGTGACGCGGGTATTCATAAGATATTTCTTCCTCTTTCACTCAATCAAGCTACAAGTTTGCGTCAATAAGTATACTTAATTTTAGTTTTGTATGTTTTATGAGAGACCTTTTGAAAATGATGGAGCTTTGGCAATGGTTTGCTTACAATCAACTCATAACTGTCATTTCCTACACACCTGACATGTGTAACTAGAAAATAATTTTGTCTATTTTTTCTGAAGATTAATGTAACAGTATCCCCTCTCAAGTCTTATACTCACTCTCTGTTTCCTGTGAAGCCCTGCAGAGGTAATGAAACGTGTTTTTCCAACTTCTTACCATTTTCTCTATTTTCTATCCCTTCTTGTGAGCCTCCTTGTTTTTTTTTTTTAAAAAAACAGGTTCTTCTGTTTTTAGACTTCACCACAAGTGTGAATCTTTGCAGTTTTTATTTATTTGTAAAGTGAGTTGGAGTACATGACCATGCTGCATCTTTTCCTTGTTTAGTCATAAGCCAAATAATGGTTTGGGGCCTTTTGTGATTTGAACAAAGTGTTTGAAAAATATTAAGGATTAATCTAAGCACAACACTCAGAGCATAAGAACCGTTGACAAGGAGAGCTTTCAAATTTAAGATATGATTCCTCAAATGGCAAACCTAAGATTTCCAAATTTTTCAAAATAGAGGGAAGCAAGTCAAATAATTTGCTCCCTCACCTGTCTTTGTACAGATATATGCATGAAAATTTTAAAAAGACAGTTATTAAATTGTAATGTTTAAATAGTAATAGCCAATTAAATAATAGTCAGTTTTCCTTATAATTTTAATCCATAGACATAATGTTGAGAAAAAAAGGTCATGGAAACACACTGAAGGAGTCTTGTCAGTCACTTAATTTTTGTCAGTCTTGCAGAAATAATAGCTATAGTTTTTTTTATTAAAGGCAAAAGTCTTCCAAAAGCTCATATTATGCACTTTTTATATTTTCAGTAGACCATGTGATTTTTTTCAATTATTTCTGCATTTTTTTAATGCATCCTAAAATGCATGCTCCAGTGCTAATTGCCTGTGCATGCAAATGTGATGTCTTTAGAAATTAAGCTGTGATGAGGTCATGTTATATTAGAATAGGTGCTAATTAAATAAATTTTGACTCGATATTAGAGGAATTTGGACAGAAAGAGATAACAACTAATGAGAGAAAGGAATCTATAGGTAGGCTGCCAAAAACTCAGAGATGTAGAGATTCTGGCAACCAGTGGCAGTTGGAAGATATCCATCCTCTGCGCCCCCAGAAGGAACCTACATGCAAATTCTGTTATTTTGGGCTAGTCTTTTAGGTAACTACAGAACATTATCTTCTTACTCATCTATCATATTCAATGTTTCTGCTTTTATGTTGAGGCCTTTGATCCATTTGGAGTTGAGTTTTGTGCAGGATGATAAGATTGGATCTATTTTCATATTTTTATATGCAACCACCCAGTTAGACTAACACAATTTGGGGAACATCCTGTCATCTTCCCAGTGTCTATTTCTGTGTTCAGTTTCTTGGCTTCTCTCACACTCACCGGTTCTTGGAAGAGTGTGGTGGCTGTGGGTCACCATGTAGGCAATGCTTCAGAGATCCTGCCAGGGCAGGGAGGAGATAGTGGGAATCTCTGGAATTTCTAGCTATTGGGAGCTGATACTAAGGAATGAAGATGAGCTAGAAGGTGGATCTGAGAAATGCCACAGGTAGGGACCATGTTAGGAGGAAGCTGAGTGTGCCACCAGGCTCTGAGTAGATGCCTGGGAAAGGGAACAGAGAGGAAGAACATGCCATAGATAAAGGTCTCCTGAAAAGCTGGGAGAAAGTTTGGGGATTGGAATCTGAGGACAGAAAGATGAATGAAGATTGTCTCCCCATGGCCAATGGGTTTCTAGGGAGTGCCTGTGGGGTATTCTTCCTCATCTGGTCTTTTGTGAGGAAACAGCATTCTGGCCATTGTACAAACCTGCCATTATCGATATAGGGACTCAGAGGAAAAGTGCTGCTCAAGGAATCACTTCCTGTGTTAAAAATCCAGTTTAATGTAATGTCACATTCAGTGCAGGTGGATCATTATCCTTACACTGAATGTGACTTGTGACACAATATAGGCTGCATTAAATCATTTTAACTAAAAGAGAATTTCATAATCTAAGTGTTCTGAAAGCTGTTTTCTGGCATTTTTATGGTTAAGTAAATTAAACTACGTTTATCATTCTTTAACATTTCTTAAAACATTATTTTTGTTGAAAATAGATTTTCCTCTCACACAATATATCTTGAGTACAGTTTCTTTTCCCTCCACTCTTTCCAGATCTCCCCTCAATTTTCCTCTTTCTCCAATTCACTGTACCTCCGTTTCCTTGTCAGAAAAGAGTAGGCCTCCAAGCTACAACAGCAAAACAGGACAAAATGAGATACAATAAAGCAAGGCAAAAATCCTCATATCCAGTCTGGACAAGGCAACCCAATAAGAGGAAGAGTCCCAAGAGCAAGCCAAAGATAATGCGTGCTCCCACTGTTAAAAGTCCCACAAAATACCAAGATACACAACCATAAAATGTATGCACAGGAGTTGGTGCAGACCAATGCAGTCCCATGCCTGTCTTTTTTGTTGTGAGATATTTTCTAATTTTTGTTTCCTATCTATCTTATACATACATGCATATGATTATAGATATTTAATTTGGCTCAGCAAATATTTCTATGATTTGAGTTCAGAAGGCAGAGAGATAATTCAAAAGGATTTAAACTTATGATCATTTACTCTGGATTTTTATCCTTTGAAAGTGCTATGACCAAATAAAAACAAAGAAAATATTTTGTTATTCACATAAAATGAGGAAAGCATATATAGTAGATCTGACGAAATCAGAGAAAATGCAATAATTAAGAGGTTATTGAGATAAAATACTAAAGAATACAATAGTGTTGGAACTAAAGGCACAGAAAGGTAAAATTATATAATTGTCATATATGAGTGTGTGTGGAGTGTGTGTGTGTGTGTGTGTGTGTGTGTGTGTGTGTGCTTGAGGAAACAATGTACATATATTGCTATGGTTTGAAGGAGAATGATCCCATGGAAGACCCATTTCTTTAAATTCTTGGTTCAGAATTTGTGGAACTCTTTTAGGAAGGATTAGGTGTGACATCATTGGAGAAAGTCTATCACTGGAGTTGGACATTGAGATTTCTAGTGCCTATGTCCGGTTCAGTCTCTTGTTCTCTCACTGATCCACATCCTGCCTCCAACATCTTGTGGATCAGATGTAAGTTCTCATCTGTTGCTCTAGAACCACGACGGCCTGCCTGTCTGGTATCATGTTCTCTATGATGATAGTTACAGAATCATCCTATGTAACCATAAGCCAGCCCCCGGTAACTCCTTAATTTTAATGTAACTTGCCTTGGTCATGTTGTCTCTTGACAGCAATATAGCAGTAACTCTCTCTCTCTCTCTCTCTCTCTCTCTCTCTCTCTCTCTCTCTCTCTCTCTCACAAACACACACACACATGTATATATGTTCAATGGAAGCAGTGTAATTAAAGAATAAACAATAAAACTCCATAGAGTAAAAATTTTGAAATGTCTCTACTCTTACCTCTACTCTTAGTTCTATGATTCTGGATAAATTGGTCAAGATGCATAGTTTTACTGAGCACATAACATATTTCTAACTTATAAATGTTTTACTATTTTGATATTTTGGACACAATTAATTTTAAGCAGCATACAAATCAATAGCGTTCATCATGATATCTTTATACATATGTGAAACATACATATCATGTTTTCTCTTAGTTTACTCCTTCCCTACTCCCTCTATGTCCATTATTTGTATTGATCCCCTTTGACCAACAGATCTACATTTTGCTGGTATTTTGAAATTTTATCCTTGATTATTCAATTTGTCATAAATTTTATTTTTTATAACTCCAAAGGCTTGGTGAATTACATCTTCTTTCTTAGATATTTTCCATTTATTCACAGAAGAATCCTTTTCTAATGATTCCATATCACTGACATCTGTGGTTCTTTCATTGCTTGCTTGCATTTTCTCTCATTTTAAAAGTTATGTAATCTACTGTACTCTTGAATGTCAGTCAAAACATGCAAAGTAGGAGTGAAATTGTCCATGTTTATCTCTGTTAAAAATGTGTGAAGTCAGCTGGGCAGTGGTGACACATACCTTTAATCCTAGCACTGGGGAGGCAGAGGCAGTTGGTTCTCTATTAGTTCAAGGCCAGCCTCTTCCACAAGAGCTAGTTCCTGGATAGATACCAAAGTTACACTGAAAAACCCTGTCTCAAGAAATCAAAGAAAAGAACAACACCAAAAAAAAAAAAAAAAAAAAAAAAAAAAAAAAAAAAAAAAAAAAACATGCAAATTAGAGAGCTTTCTTTATAGAACATGTGAGTCTTAGGTACAGGTGTGAGAAAGCCTGGAGTTTAACTGGCCTCTGGATTACAGGACCCTTTTGGATTTTCACATGTGGGAGTGAGGGAGTTTCTCCAGCCATTTAACTCAGGACACTGCTTCACTCCTTACTCTCCTTGCGGCCCACACTTAGCCTTCTCTCCTTCCACCTTGGGAATGTTCATAATCTGAGAAGCATTATCATCGAGTATACCTTCAAGGCTTCTTATAGTTTTCATTTTTTGTTTGGGTGGCTCTTTCTTGGGGAAAAGCTTATGTTTACCTCATTTTCACATCGGAATTAAAAAGCTGGCTGAGAATGATAAAGTAAGCTTCATACAGCATACCACTTTTCTATCTCTTGTTTTTTCTGTTTATTGTATCAATATTGATGTTACATCTGTGGACTAAAGTAGATTTCATGTGCTTGTAAGCAGATAGGTTCCATTTTCTTTTCTTGTGTGATCTTGTGTTTCTAGTTTTTCAGAAGAAAATTAAGTTTTTTTTTTTTTCATTAGTGTTCCATTCTACCCATCAGTAGGAGCCTTAAGGAGATGTTGTGTGGATGAAATTCTGACAACAGCCTCTTGAGATTTCATGGGTTTTTCTGACTTTGGTTCTCTGGTGTATGAGCAATATGTCCTTTTTTTCTGAAGCCTTCTTTCAAATACAGCCATTCCTCAAATGTCTTCAGTTTGGCAAAGGCCGAGCTGAAGGTTGAAACTACCTCTTCAGTCTTTCAGGAATGACTGTCCTCATATCCAAGATTACAATAGAATGGGCTTCTTACTCCCACAAGGTTTATCTGTTTTATAGGAAGCACGTGTGAACCATTGGTTCCACCAATACCTCTGCCATCATAGAATTCATCTTAAGTGTAAAATCACCATTATTTGGGTTCTGAAAACTCATAAATTTCAAGATTCAGTTGACATGCCAACGCTTGCTTTATTATAATTTGAAACATAAATAACAAATCCATTTAAAATATAAATTCCCAGCCAATTAGAGATCACCATGAATATTTTTATGAAACAATAACACTTTCCCAAAGAAGAGTTACACTGTTGTACTTCTGTACTTGTGTGAATCTCTTTACTATCTCAATTGAGATCAAATAGTTTCCCATACCTGAGATTACCTTAGTCAGTGGTTGATTGTTCTTCACAGTGCTTGCTATCTGGTATCTCTCTGCATAGGTCTTACTTTGGACATAATGATAAAATAGAAAGAAAATACCAACATTTAAAGATACCATTTTGAAAAGGATTTGTAGTACAGAAATTAATTCTCTGTAAATTTAATATCTTAATGATAATATTTATTTATATTTTATGGGATAGGATAAATATCTGAAACAAGGTCTTACTATATCATCTGGGATTCTCAGTAATATACTTTGTAGCACAGGCTGGCTTTGACATCATAACCCTTCTGCCTATAACTTCCAAGTACTACTAGGGTTACAAGCATTTACCACTTTTATTAGCTATTTTTAGATTCTTTAAGGTCTTCAGAGCATTCAAAGTAGAAAATTATAAGGGAAATCCTTGAAATGATGAGAATGTTCTGAAGCTTGATTAAGGCAATGATGTCACATTTATGAAATTTCAGAATGTCATGGAGTTACAAATTATACTTGGAGAATGTTATGGTATTTAAATTTTGCCATTACAAATCTGCAAAAAGTGATATAAAAATCTTTATCATATGGTGATTATGCAACTTTCTATGAATTTTAACTTTTATGCCTTGCTCGAAACTTGCTCTTTGAAAGAGGCAGGATAAGGTAGGGGACAGAAACACAAAAAACCTCAAGTTTTGCATAGTGGTATACACCTAGGTACTTGTGATGTGAAGGAGGAGGATCATGAGTTCAAGGCTGGTCTCAGCTTCATGCCAAGCTCAAGGCCTGCTGAGCAACATGACTGCACCCTGGTTGGTTGCACTATACTACGAGGCTTTGGAGCCACAGCCTTGTTATAGGAAGTTCATCACTTGGGCCGGGCTCTGTGATTACACAGCCTCATGCTCACCTTATTTCCATTTCTCTCTCTCTCCCTTTCATGCTCACCTGGAAGAACATGAGGTCTCAGTTTCCTGTTCTGGTTACTGTGTCTGTTGCCTGCATGCTCTCCCCTCCATTATGGGGTCTAATCCTTTGGAATTAGACACCCAAATAAATTCTTTTTTACTATAACTTTTCTTGATCATGTTGCTTTATTACAATAGTAATATAACCAATATAGAAGTTGGTACCAAAAGTGGGATGTTGATGTGAAGAAACAGATCAGGCTTTTTGGGTTTTTTTGGAAAAAAATGTGGAATGATTTCAGAATTTGGAAAAAGAAGCGGAAAGGATTTAATAACGCTGAGGAAATGGAAGACAAGGCTGAGAGTGAAGACTATAGACATCTAGTTCAAGACATTTCAGGGGGAATCTGAGACTGTAACAGCAACTAGGCCAACAGCCATTTCTATAATATTTTGGAAAAGAATATGGTTCCATTTTTCTCTTGTGCTAAGAATTTTCCCTGAGGATAAATTTGAAGGTAATGGGATAGTTTCCTTGGGAGGGACAGTTTAAAGACTATGCCACATTGGGTTTGTGGAATGGAGTTCTGAAATGGCATATGTAGTTCTAAGAAGAAATAGAGCAAGAGGGGCAGAGAAAAATCCAAACACAGCTTGGAGATTAAAGGAAGACTAAGAAGGTTAGTGTTGCAGACAAGAGTTGTGCATAAGGAGAGGCTCCAGTTGTTACAGAGATTAATACACTTATGGAAACCCTCCTATTGTGAGCTTGAGTGTAGAAAACAGAGCCCTTAGGGCTAGATCCCATCCACTTAAGCTTACAGCTCGTGAAGGACAGCTTTCTGCTTCTAGAAAGCAACTGAGTACAAAAAGTACAGTTGATGTGATTCAAGGCGGGGGAGGCGGCAGAATGGCAAAAAAATTGACAGGTTCACTCATGTGCTGCTGGTTTTAGAGAAATTAATGACAGATTGAGGGAGTTGTGAATTGTTCCTTTGAAGTTTTGAGAGCTGCTGAGGCCAACAGTGATCGGCAGAGAAGTGTCTGCATAAATGCCCTGAGAGGCCTTAGTGTGTATCTATGCAAGTGAGGCCTGGAGTTTTGTGACAATCTAAAGATGTTGCAGATGACAGGCCCGTGAGACAATTGCTAAGGAGAGTGGCACAGAGGAAATGGAACCCCCCAAAGGGGGGTGTGTATTGCACACAATGCAAAATATCACAAAACTTCTGAACTCTATGCTTTTGAGTTGCATTTTGCATGCTCTAACTGATGTATAGCAATGTACAAAATGTTTCCATTTTTTGTAGAGAAGAAAAGCAATCACTTCTATTGCTGAGTTTTAGCTCTCCACCAATTTACCCTGTTTATGTGTAGTAATTTGGATATTAATTGTTTAAGTGTGGTAACAGTAGATATGGAAAGCACGGTGGATCTATTGTCTGTTCTATGCAGTGAAATAAATAGCTGATTAAATTTCATAATTGAAGGTACAAGTGTAAAACTGGTGGAGAAAAATTGATGTGGGAAACAGGAACAATATTAGTAATTTTAAAGAAAATAAAGCTACTTTATTCCTCATGTAATATATTGTTGGCTGTGATTACAATTAATTCTACTGTATTTATTAATTGAGGACCAATGAATGCTAGTGTTAGTAATTCAGGATATAATACATTTAGTTGTTTTTACTGCTTCTTGTACTGTTTGATATTATTTACAGCATTTGATGAAAGGTAGAACCCAATGTGCTAAAAGTTAAGAGGGTTTGGAAGATTAGCATGACCTGGGCATAATTGTTGCTAGAAATATGAGATGGTAAATGGATTCATATGTGAATAACTAATTAGCAATTTGAGTCATATAAAGTCATTTAGAATAATATGATATGACATTGAAATCATGCTTCTATAACAATCTTGATAAAGTAAAAAAGTGTGTGTGGGTGGTGTGTGTGGTGTGTGTGCTTGTAGCGACAACTAAAGAAAAAGACACCACGATTTTTAAAGACAGATAGGAGGATGACTGAGAAAGGCTGGACAGGGGAAGGGGATACAGGGAATTATTATAATTTCAAAACAAGTATAAAAATCAAATATTTGGAAAATTTTTTTACTTAAATGTATCATGAATATTAGTTCAGAGCTTCTAGTGCTCAGTTTGGAGATCAGCTAGTTTTCTGAAACCTGAGCCTTCAAAATACAACTCAGAATCTGCTCTGTGTTTTCAGCAAAGTTGACTTAGCCTTCCCCATTGCATGGGAACTTTGCTGCTTCTCCCCCAGTGTCTGCTAGCAGCCATGCATGTTCCTGAGAACAGTCCTCAGAGAATCTAGTTGGCAGTGCTGAGCAGAGATATAAAAACCCTGGCTTGTCATGAAATCACACAGAAATGAAAGCAAACGCCTCAGAATTTTGGCCTAAATCTGTGTTCCCCCCGCTGTATGAGTTCATGTACTTTCTTATTTTTATAATTTAAGGAAATCCCTTTACATACACATAAAATTACTTTTAATCCAAAAGCTATTAATCAAACTGATAATGTACCTCAGATATTCTTTATGAAATAAAAATAAAACTAAAATAATTTGAAATATGTGTTTTATCTTTGGTAAATTATTATTACATTTAAAATATAGCAACTGTCATATTTTTCTGTAATTATTCTCTGGAAATTCTGACCTCCTGAACTGAAAAGTCCAAAGGAGTGAGTGTTCCTTTCATGGAGTTGGAATACATGAAATTTAAATAGGAAAACTAAATTGTACACATCCACATAAGACAATAGTACTTTATATTGTATACATGCCTGCACACATATATCATGTACCATATAATCAAATCATGGGATCAAGCTAAGCTAAAAATCGATGGATTTAAAGTTACATATATCATGTATCATATATTCAAATCATGGAATAAGCTAAGCTACAAAATGATGAATTTAAACTTCGGGAAGCATGTCTGTGATGAGAAAATCATGCTTATACATCAGTGCTACTTCAAATATTTGCTTGACAGCAGAAATTCACCAAACATGATGTGGAGTCTGATGGTATTGGCTTAAGTCTTTTTTTTTTTTTTTTTTTTTTTTTTTTTTTGGTTTTTCGAGACAGGGTTTCTCTGCAGCTTTTTTAGAGCCTTTTTTTAGAGCCATATTTTAATAAATAATGTAACTGATATAGTATTTGTCATTTAATTTATTCTTTTTTTGGTTTTTTGAGACAGGGTTTCTCTGCAGCTTTAGAGCCTGTCCTGGGGCTAGCTCTTGTAGACCAGGCTGGTCTTGAACTCACAGAGATCCGCCTGCCTCTGCCTCCCGAGTGCTGGGATTAAAGGCGTGCGCCACCACCGCCCAACAATTTATTCTTAAGTGTATGATGAAAATATGCTAGCATATATCATGTGGAAAACAACCTTTCATCTCTCTCTACATTCTACCTGGGCTGCAGACAAATTAATTATTTTCAGAATTTATCATGACAGTATTTATTTAGTGACTGGAAAGGTGAACTCTCACGCGAGCAATGTTTAATTAAGTCAAAACGAGTTCACTATTAAATGTAATTTCTTCCCAAACCATATGATGCTTTTGCGTTCTAGCAAATAATTCAAGCTTGACAACAATAAACGTTTTTAAATTGGAAAAGGCTCCAGTTTCCATTGCCCCCATTCTCCCAGGCTCCATTCCTCTAAGCGTACCGAGGTCACGAGTGTTCCACTCAGGTACATGCCTCAGAAATTTTGGCCAGCATTCCTCAGATGCTTATTTTCCAGTTGAATGCTACCTAGGTGGTAACTTCAATCGACCTCCCCTTCCAAAAATAATTATTTCTCCTCAGCAGTCTGTCTTTCTGGCTATATAAGTTATTAGGCTTTAAAGTAACAAAATTAACAACTTCCAGTCATTTTGATCTACAGAAAAAGTTTTTTAAAGATGGTTAAAGCAAATATTACCGTAATATTAAGAACTTCATAACTGCAAAAGTCACTGAACATAACAATAATGAGAAGCTAATTTTCTTGGTACAGTAGTTCTGAGATTTGAATTTTCTTAGATTTAGATGTATCTGCTGTATATTATGGGTAGTTATTGCTTTATCTAATATTACTCTCTCCATGTATATTCAAGGATGATTTTATTCCTTAATTTGGTCACAGAAATAAGGGATCTTACTGTGAGAACTTAATGTTATATTTTTCTAGAAAAAAAATCTTGAGATTGTTCATAAGTGAGCAAAAATTGAAGGGTGAAAAGATAGTAAATAATAGTTCTGGCTGGAGCACACAGTGAGGCAGTAGAAGAAAACACTGACCATGGGGCCTGGGATAATCGCTTTCCCTTTCCCAAGTGCTGTCACCCAGAGAGGACATCAGTTGTCACGTGAGACCAGTATTGCTCTGCTGACATTGCCATAAAGTCCTTTTTAATGAGGAACTTGTTTCCAACATAAGACAGGGATCTAAACAAAACTTAACCCCGCCCTTACAGGAATTAACAGCAATCCCAAATTCAGTTTGGTAAGTGGCAATAAACTACAGACAATGAAGTCTGGAAGTCATCTGTAGATCCTTGATTTTCATCTTCATGGAACATTGCTCTTTATAGAAAACCAAAAATGTAAACTTATATTGAGTTGTACCATACCCATACTCATATGGTGAGGTCTGAGCTAATGAACTCATTTCAAAGTGAGACTAAACGGATTTGCCATTCTGTGAAATACATGAATCCTATTTGATCAATAGGCATAATGAGTCAGGTAATTGGTAGGAACATTTTCTTACCCTCTCAAGGTGAATCATGGACTTCATGTGTAGGTGACTTCTTAGCAGCTCCTCATACTATAAGGACTCATTTGCTTGCCTAACTCCCATTCAATTTCAGACTCAATATTTTTTGTCAAAAATCATTGATGAAATTAATGAAAAATGGCTATAGGTTTCAAGAAAGACAAAAATCCAAACAATTGTTTTTGCATAAAAACCCCCTTCCAAAGGGAACCCTGATGGCTCTTTGGCCTGGAGAGGGAGGGAGTGGGGGTATGGGTAGAAGGGAGGGGAGGGAAGGGGGAGGAGGAGGGGAGGAGATGGAAATCTTTAATAAAAAAAAATGAGGAAAAACAAAACAAAAAAAACGTTAACTTAAAAACAAAAAAGTAATGAAAATAGATTTTAAATATTTGTGTGTGATAGCAATACAATGTAACTCAGGAAGATTCATATTTTAGTAAATTATAAATAAATGAAATATTTAATAAAAAATCCTTCCAAAAAGACAAATTATCATTCACAAACTCTAGAGCCCAGTTATTATGCCACATATTCTTGCTAACTGAATAAAATTAGCTACTAGTTAAGATATTAAAAATGCAAATACTAAAAGGAACACAAAAATAGATTTGAAACTGTGATCTAATTACCTTTCAAACAATTAGATAGTTGTTATGTGAAATTATGTTTACAAACAAAATTGCCAAAGGGTTTTGTAGAACAAGCATCCTTTTTTCTCATTTTGACACTTTAAGAAATACAGTTGACTTTATAAAAATTAAAGAGATTATAAATCATGCTTTTGTGTGTGTATGTGTATGAATACATGTGTGTGTTTAGGTTATAGCTTGACATTGGAAGGTCTTCTTGTATAAAATTTCCACCTTATTATTTATCATTTTCTCTTAGAAAACCTGAAGTACACTGTACCTAACTGGATGGTTACTAGTTCGCAGATAGTGCTTACCTTCACCCACCGGTTACTAGGGGTACAGATGTATTTTTTCATGCCCCGATTTATTTAAATGTTGTGGAGTCAAACTCAAGATTCTCATATGTGGACATATGAAATTTACCCTTTGAACTATCTACTATGCTCCAGATTGTGGATCTTATATGTAAATCATTCTTTAAGAAATAGAAAAGCAAAATGTATTAGGAACCTACAACTGATGGTCCCAGATTTATATTTCTTGAGCATTGGATTTGGGAGCTTTTTGATTGCTCAAAAGCCATCCACATTCCATAGGAACTTAAATTTAAACTTTCACCTCACTACAAGTGGTATATTCTTCAGGAATGTGAGGTGATGGCAAAGGGCTCTATTAACAGCCAACTTGAGTGTAAGCAAGTAGCAAGATGTACTCGCCAGAATAGTGTCCATGAATCCAGGATCTGCTATAAACATAATCGTGACCTTAGCTGGAGTGCACAATAAAATGAGAGAAAAAAAGAGTAATTGTTATTAAGCTGCCGGAGCTAAGAATTATATGCCATATGACCATGTGTGTGAGCAAATACTGATATGGCTTCAGATAAACTAAATGTAAGCAAAATGCTTTAGAACATAGAAAATTCAGAAGATATTATGAGATTTCTTAGACAATTTAGAATAAAATTAAGGAGCTTGAAAGATGTCACATTGGTTAAGAGCACTGGCTATATGTACAAAAACTTTTCAGTTCTGAGAAGACAGGAGTAGAATGACCACTTTGAAAGGAATTAGGTTTTGGGTTTCCTTTTATTTCAATTTTGATATTAAATGTAATTATGCTGATATTCAGAGAGGAAAAAAAAGAGTACTAGCTGCTGTTCCAGAGGACCTGGGCTTCATTCCCAGTGCTTACATGGTATCTTATAATCACCTGTAATTTCAGTTTTAGAGAGTCCAGATCCAATATCCTCTTCTGGTGACTGAGGGCACTAGGCATGCAGGAGGTAAATACACACACCTGCAGTTAAAGCCAACATGCACATAAAATATTAATACTTTTTAAAGTATAAAATTAGTTGATGATTTTGAAGAACAGAAGTTTTAAACATGGGACCTTTGTACCTGGAATATCCTTGCTAATGGATTTTCCATGTTCCAGGTATATTTGTTGGCTATATATTAGCAAGGTAGAAAAATAATAGTTGTGCATTTATTTGGTTTCAGTTAAATTTTTAAGAGTAAAAACTATAACTTACTGGCATATTTAACCTTATACAGAGTTTGGGATGTCAAGCATAACTCAAAATGGTGGTTTAAAATTATCATTCAAAGTCATGAGAACATAGGAATAAAAGGTAAATTGATAGATAAGTTGACAAATTGACACATAGCTTAAAAATCACAATAAAATTATACATGTAGATTTCCAAAGTATTTGCAAACTCACTTTTGTAAGAATGTACATTATACAGCTTGCCTTGTTAAACAGAGTCAAAATAAGATGGAGAAAAACAGAATGCTTGTTTTAAAAATATTTATATTGATCCAATAAATTCATTTACTAACATGTATCAGAGAGGCCGTCACTGACATTTTAATTGAATAACCGCAAAGAGGGCGTAACTGAGCCAAAATATTCAGAAAGAAGCCAGCAATTCTGTTATCACAGTGTCTCCTCAATTTTATTTACGTCTATATATATATAAAACTTAAGAAAGAAAAAATGAAAATGCATAGTTTTATAATTTTCATGTTGATCTTTAAAGTTAATGTAGGAGAAGCAGGAACAGAGTAGTGAGCGGTAAAGATAAGAAATAAATCATGTAGTTAGTCAATCAGAGTCAAAGACAGATCCTGGCTCCATCAGTCCTGCTCATCCTACAAGTAGCAGATTTAGCAGTAAATTGCATTCCCTCTAAATCTTTTTATTACCCCAGCCAGCTTTTTATTATAAAGAGAAAATGAGTATGGGAAATTCACAGCAATGTGCAAGTGATTTGGCGTCTCAATTTTATTTCTCTCTTAAATACGAAAATGTCCTGCCTTTTAAGCGCCCTGTGCTGCAGTAGTCCGGATGGTACCTCTGCTCACTTGAGCTGAAGGGAAATGATAGGGAGACTGTTTCAGAATGGAGATAAAATAAAAGAAGAATATGGTGCCAAGGAATGTATTTTTTTCCACCTGTTAACTTAAAGAAAAGAACACAAACTTCGGCAACAATTTCAGAAAGGGCACATTTGAAAAGAAAATACTGAGTAATTAGACTGTAGCATGGGAGAAAAGGGAATCTAGTGTAGGCCTGGGAGTGTCTCCTGCATTAATTTTATTTTTTAGGAGCCTAAAGAGTTATTTTTCAGGAACTTTTATTGCTAAAAATGAGATGCAGGTTCAGTTCCCAGTGCCATCTGCTAGCTACCCCTTCAAGATATGTGCCACTTAGGGTATAGTAAAGGTTGCACAAAACAAGCCAACCCCCCCAAAAAACCTGACAAACAAAAAAGAACTGAGAAACAAATGAACAAAGCAAAACCACTAACGTGAGAATAACACATTTATCACTAACAATATTGCTAATAATGAATTGATCAATATGCTATGCATTTATTGATGTAATATGTTGTGAAGATGCAATTGTGTTTATAGAAAGAGTTAAAGCTGAACATAACAATTGAGAAACAAGCATGTCATTGGTACCTGCTGTGGGACAATGGTTTTACCCTGTAAACATTTGTTTCTTGTACTTGTTTAATAAAATACTGATTGGCTGGTAGCCAAGCAGGAAGAATAGGCAGGGTGACCATGCAGGAAGTAGAGGTGGGACAATGAGAATGGGAGAATTCTGGGAATAGGATTCTGCAGTCTTCAGTCGTGATCCAGGCACAGAGCAAGCAAGATGTGACTGCCTTGCTGAAAAAGGCACCAAGCCAAGGTAGCAAGAATAATGGGCTAATATAAGATATAAGAGTTAATAAGAAGCCTAAGCTAATGGGACAATCAGTTTACAACTAATGTAGACCTCTGTGTGATTTCTTTGGGACTTAAAGCCTTCAGGAACTGGGCAGGACATAAACATCAGACAACAGAATGGTGCCCAAAGTGGGGTGCCAGGTGATGATGGAAATTACAGAATAATCCCACACCAGTTCAGAATTATGAATAATAAAGGGTTATTTATTTAAGGGAAAATCTTACAGATTACTGTCCTAGATAACAGTCTGCTGCACGAACAGGAACTGGGTCTAGCAGCCAGAAGCAGGAGCAGGAAGCAAGATAGCAGGTGCATGCTTTACAACTGCTTTTAGAGTATTAGAGACCACACCCAAGTGGGCTGGTATCTTAAAGGCTAATGGCTGAAAGAGTGGAATGTGCTCTCTTGGCAGGTACTGAGCAAATTGAAGTTAGAAATTCTGGTGGCTTATTTGGACCACAATCACTTAAAAACACCAAGGAATTGTGTTGGATATCAATAAAATAAAGTCTAATTTAAAATATTTTTTCATTCATTTTTAAAATTCTTTTTATTACTTTTTTCATTTTTAAGGTTTTAATGTAATCACATAATTTTCTGCTTCTTCTTCCTCCTTCCAAGCCCTCCTATATAGTCTTTGCTCTTTCAAATTCATGACCTCTTTTTTCATTAGTTGTTGTTACACACACACACACACACACACACACACACACACACACACACACACATATATATATATATATATATATATATACACATATATTTTCCATTATAACCTGCTTAGTCTGCATAATGATATTTATATATGTACTTTCAGGGATGCCTATTTGGTAGCCAGTAGCCAGTAGCCAGTAGCCAGTTGGTGTACCCTTCCCTGGAGAAGACTATTTCTCCTACTCCCTTTTTACCTGTAGTTCTTCATATAACGTGGAGGCCTCGTTGTCTTTCTCCATCCACTTTAGCATGCATACTGTAGTTTTCTTTGTACAGCTCATGTTTGGGTCATCATCTTGATGAGATCTTGTGTATGGTGCTTCTAAAATTTCCAGGGGCACAGTCTCACAGCAAATTCTGATCCTCTGACTCCTACTCCTAACACTTTTCATCCCCATTTCTACAATGTTCCTTGAGTCTAACACACAGGAGCAGCTTTTTCAGATGTATCCGTTTGGTTGGTTTTTTTTTTTGTTTGTTTTTTTTGTTTTTTTTTTTTTTTTTTTTTTTTTTTTTTTTTTTTTTTTTTTTTTTGTAATGGTCTCCTCTTTCTCGTACAAAAAGAAGTTTATCTGATGAGGGATGAAAATAACACATATCTGTGGGTATAAGGAAGAATACTTAGAAAATGTTTTGGGATTCTGCTGGTTTAATAAAGAGGCAGTTGTAGGTTCTTCTCCTAGATCCGTGACTTCACCAGCCCTTGGTAGTCTACTGGGTTCCCAGTTTTAGGTATGGTTTCTCTATTGTTGAGTAAGTATCAAGTTCTATTAGAGTATTATTGGTTAGTGCTAATGTGTTCAATTACCGCCCACTTAGGGCTACACAGTTTTAATAGAACTTTTTGTTTGCTTATTATATTTACTGATATAAAACATAAATTGTTTATTCAATACTAAGTGGTAATCCCTAAAAATATACATACAAGTTACATTATACAGACTGAGCAGGCTGTATTTATATATTTAAAAATAAATATGCAAACTACCTATGTATAAAAGAACAGTTAATGTAAAAAGTGATCAAGGGGCATGTAAGAGGCTTAAGAGGAAGGAAAGGGAACAAAGAAATGATGTAACTATAATCTTAATTCCAAAAACTATATATGTACATGATGATAGTAATATGACTCAATCCTTGTAATAAGTTATGAGCTTATTAAAGTATATTTTGGTAGTAGTTTTCCACATTAAAAGAATTTTTGATAAAACATTAAAAGCACAAAATTTTTTATCACCATTGTTAAATGGGAGAATAAAAGAATTGTAACAAGTAACATCATGGAAATCTTGACAAGGCAAGATGCAGAAGCATTCTGTCCCAGAGTTGACACCATGCCAAAGTCAACCACTTGTGATTTCATGTAATTAACCAACAAACAACACATAGTTTTTCATTTAAATCTTTGAACATTTGTGCATTTTAATAAAGAAAGGATCCATTGTTTTTTACCGCTGAGTAGTATTCTAGCATGTATATATTCCACAGTTTCTTCATCCTTTCTTCCACTGAAGGGCATCTAGGTTGTTTCCAGGATCTGGCTATTACAAATAATGCTGCTATGAACATAGATGAGCATATGCTTTTGTTGTATGATTGGGCATCTCTTGGGTAGATTCCCAATAGTGGAATTGCTGGGTCCTGGGGTAGGTTGATCCCGAATTTCCTGAGAAACCGCCACACTGCTTTCCAAAGTGGTTGCACAAGTTTGCATTCCCACCAGCAATGGATGAGTGTACCCCTTACCCCACAACCTCTCCAGCAAAGGTTATTATTGGTGTTTTGGATTTTAGCCAATCTGACAGGTGTAAGATGATATCTCAAAGTTGTTTTGATTTGCATTTCCCTGATAGCTAGGGAGGTTGAGCATGACCTTAAGTGTCTTTTGGCCATTCGAACTTCTTCTGTTGAGAATTCTCTGTTCAGTTCAGCGCCCCATTTTTTAATTGGGTTAATTGGCATTTTACCGTCTAGTCTCTTGAGTTCCTTATATATTTTAGAGATCAGACCTTTGTCAGTTGCAGGGTTGGTGAAGATCTTTTCCCAGTCAGTAGGATGCCTTTGTGTCTTAGCGACAATGTCCTTTGCTTTACAGAAGCTGCTCAACTTCAGGAGGCCCCATTTATTCAAGCAGGCAAATGGATGGAAATAGAAAACACTATTCTGAGTGAAGTAACCCAGACCCAAAAAGATGAACATGGGATGTACTCACTCATATTCGGTTTCTAGCCATAATTAAAGGGCATCGAGCCTATAAACTTGGGATCCTTGAGAAGATAATAAGAAGGTGAACTCCCAAAAAAAGATATAGTAATCCTCCTGGATATTGGAAGTAGACACGATCGCCAGGCAAAATTGGGAACTTGAGGGTTGGGCAAGACTGGGCCAAGGGAAGATGGGGAGAGAAAAGTGTGAAGGGGAGAACGGGGGGAGCTCGGAGGAATGGGGTGCTTGGGATATAGGAAGGGTGGATATGGGAGCAGGGAAGCATATATCTTAATTTAAGGAGCTACCTGAGGGTTGTCAAGAGACTTGACCCTAGAGGGGTTCCCAGGTTTCCAGGGAGATGCCCCCAGTTAGTTCCTTGGGCAGCTGAGGAGAGGGAGCCTGAAAAGACCAGTTCCTATAGCCATACTGATGAATTTCTTGCATATCACCATAGAACCTCCACCTGACGATAGATGAAGAAAATGACAGAGCCCCACATTGGAGCACCGGACTGAGCTCCCAAGGTCCTGATGAGGAGCAGAAGGAGCGAGAACTTGAGGGAGAAAGTCAGGAACGAGAGGGGTGCGTTCACTCATGGAGATGGTGGGACAGAACTAATGGGAGATCACCAACTCCAGTTGGAATGGGACTGATGGATCATGCGACCAAACCCGTCTCTCTGAATGTGGCCAACAGCGGGGGCTGACTGAGAAGCAAAGGACAATGGCTCTGGGCTCTGATTCTTCTGCATGGACGGGCTCTGTGGGAGCCTTCTCAGCTTGATCGATCACCTTCCTGGACCTGGGGGGAGTTGGGAGGACATTGGTCTTAGCATAGAGTGGGGAACCCTGATGGCTCCTTGGCCTTGAGAAGGAGGGAGGGGAGGTATGGGTGGAGGGGAGGGGAGGGGAGGGAAGGGGGAGGAGGAGGGGAGGGAGGGGGGAGGAGGAGGGAAGGAGATGGAAATTTTTAAATATAAAAAAAATAAACAAAAAAAATAAAGAAAGGATCCATAGTTTCTAGAATATTTTATTGTTTTCTTATTTATTCTGGAAACAAACTTTGCTCTATAGGACATGAGGATCTCAAATTCCTGGAACTCCTGCATAGACTCCTAAGGACAGAGTTTGTGCACCACCATAACTACCTCAGAATATCCTAAAGTCAGCTCAAAGCTGATCCAGGATCAAATATTATCAGAATTTCTATGCATTCCAAGGACTTTGGATTCACCTAAGCTTTCTCAAAGTATCAAAAAGTCATAAAAAATTTAATTCAAATGTTATTACTAACACTAAAATGAAATTCAGGTTCTAATTTATATTTGGTATTTAATCAGGCAAATGCATTTTTAGTAGTATAATTATAAATTAATATTTACTTTTATAATTAGGATCCTGTATCTAAATGAAAAACTTCCAAACAGAATTTCAAAGCTTGTAATTCAGAGTAGTACAAGGATATTTAACAGATTTTTAAAAAAGGGACTTAAGAGGCTCATAAAAATCAGCCCCACTCACTTCTCAGATGAATGTCATAATATGAGTACCAGGTTGAATGTTCAACAAAGAATTCCAAAGACACATTCCCGGTAATGTCATACTGGTTATGAGTTACAACAGATATAAAATGAGAGATTATTAGTCATTAGAAGAAGAAAAGTGTGATGCTGTAACCTGTCTTAGGAAGAAGAAATTATTCTTGTTCATTACTTAAAGCATAGTCAATTGACAGAAAATATTAAAGGCATTCAAAATAAGTCTCCATATTTAAAGGCCTGGAAACTATCATAGAAGAACTTTACTCAATTTCACTTGTCCAATGCTCAAATGTTCACAGATTTAAATAACACACACACACACACACACACACACACTAACTTGATGTACTTGTGGGACTTTTAAAAGTGTGAACAGGAGCTGTCTCTGGTTATTTTACTGGGTTTTGAGACTGGTTTGCCTTATCCAGGCTTAATACAAGGGGAGGTACTTAATCTTACTGCAACTTGATATGCCATATATCGCTGATATCATGGGAAGACTGCTGTTTTCTGACTTGAAAAATTAGAGTAATAGTGGATTAAGGGGTGGTGAAAAGGAATGGGGAAGGCTAAGGGGAAAGATGGGAGGGTAAAGTGTAGCCAGGGTGTACAATAACTAACTAACTAATTAACTAACTAACTAACTAACTAACTAATAAAAACTACTCACGTATACATGAATATGTATGTTTTTATTAGATATAGTGTACAACCTTTGGGTGAGATTAATCAGGTTATCGATTTTATGTGGTGGACATCATACTTGAAAACTACTTCAAGTATCTGCCATTTTTCTGAACAAATTGCACTGTATTCAAAACTAGAGATTTTGAATGAGAGTTAAGCCAGTCGCCAAGGCTTGAAGCCAAGGGTGTATTGATCAAAAAGATCACCATCAAGACAGCCTCATAATAAGAACTGTATTTATTGGAAATCTTCTTGAATGCTGTTTCTTAGTCTTTCATAGGAGAAAGCCCTGAAATCTGAGTCATGTGGTAAATACAGTAACAAGGCAGTCACTCGAGTGTTTGACAGACTGTTCACATTTAATTGCTGTGCACTTTCTTTTAAAGAAGACTTTTTGACAAAAACTGCAGCTGAACACATTTTTCACAATATTTTTATTACTATGAGATAAAGAAGAACAGAAATAATACAAATTATTTTGTATTTTAACATAAAATTCACTAAACAGAGACCCTTTATTTAGTCCCCTTTGGCAATATTTGCCCTCTATTTGGATATTTTGTGTAAATTTACAATTACTCTAAGTCAGAAGTTAAAGACTACACTTAGGACCTTAGAAGATAAAATGTAGCGGAAACATTTTTTTTTTGTTTTCCCAAGCAATGTATGCTAAAATTAGCTTTAAAAAACTAATAGCAACAACCACAAAGGAAGCATGATACCCTCTGTCAAAGGATTTGAAACTAAAGAAGTAGGCAATTATTTATGAATCAGAGTCCATTCAAATACTCCTGAGACTACTTTGGATGTAAATAGGAAATACTGAGCTTTCCTTTCTGATATGCAGCTGCATGGAAGATCTGAATAACATAGAAAGGAACGAGAACAAGGGGTCCTTTGAGGTCTCTCTTTGTAATACAGGTTCTGAAGCTGATGTAGTTTGTTCTTTGATTATTCATATTCATGTCTGTAAGATTCATAAGTTGTTAAAGAAAGTCTATCCCCTTCTAGATGTTTAGTTATACAATGTGTCATAAGGTGTTAACACAAATTTGTTGGAGAAGTTTTTTTGTGTTCTCTTGCTTTACTGATTTTTGTCATGTATAAAGTTATCTTAATGCACTTTAATATCGGTGGTTAGAAAAAAAACAAACCTCTGTGGTCAACACTACCCCCTTAACTTAGAATTCAGCTCTTTAACATAGCTTATTAATATGTTGAGTTTATGTCTTTCCAATATTTAATATCTATATTTGAATGTCATTGGGAAAAATGTTTTACATTTTGTCATTTGCCTTAATTTTCATTATGTATTTAATTCTTTTTCTTTTTCAACTCTTAAATGTTCTCCTCCGAGAATATCTGAGTTGGCAAATTTAAATGTTAAATTATGTATTGGCTGATGGTAAATATTTGAAATATTTATGATTTTTATAAGTATTTGTTTACCATTAAGCATTCATTTTTTCATTTTTAAGTTTTAGTTACTGTGAAAATTTTATGAATTACTACTATATTTAGATCACCTTCCCTCCTCCTTCTCTCCCTTCAACTAGTCTCATGTCCCTCTTCTGCCCTCCCTTAAATTCATAACCTCCTTTTCTTCAATTATTATTGTCACAAAAAATATACCTATAAAACATTTTCTATTTAATGTTGGTCATTTGTGTATGTTTTAAGAATTTCCCACTTGATATTAGCTAACCAATTAGAGGACTCTTTCGTGGGGAAGACAAATAAGACAAATTATACACCTCTCAGCAGTTATTAATTCCCGACAGCTCTTCGTCTAGGCATGGGGCCCTGTGAGATTGTTCCCTTCTGTTTCATCATGTCAATTGCTATTGCCACTTTTCAGGTCTTGCTTAAGCAGTCACATTGTTGACATTTGATGCATGCTACTTCGCTGTCATATCTAGTAAAGACCACTTGCTGCTTTTGCAGAGGATCTGAGTTTTGTTCCTAGCATCACACAGTGGTTTGCCACTGTCTAGAGTATCAGTCTTATGGACTCTGAGAGGCACTCTTCTGTCTTCTGCCTGCTCAGCAAAACAGAAAGTGCACACAAACATGAACAAAACACACATAAAATGAACAAAATAATTTACAAATGTCTTCCTACAAAGAAAAGCTAGTGACTAATTGGTCTATTTGCTGAATTCTTCCAAACTTTGAAGGAGGAGATAACATTGTCTCGACATTAAAAGATCATTGGAGTTAAATCCTCCTTTTTCTTAGTAACCATACACCAAGCCTTTTTTGCTATAACATTGTGTTGCTTATATCTACTGATCATAATCTAAAATTTTGGCAAGAAGACCTTGTTTGCTGCATCATTCAACTCTTGCAAAGTGTCAGAGAAAATCACTGGAAAGCAAATGGTTGCCAAGTGTTCTCTATTTTCTTTTTCCCTTTTCACAACAGGGAAATTAATGTTATTGATGCAGACACCTTGTTCTCTTGTCTACATTCAGCAAATTGGACCTTTTCATTTGTTGAAGAACAAAGTAAACAAACAAATTTTAAAACCAAACTTTTCTATTGATTTCCTTTACACTTCACTACTCTAATTTCTTCATTTTCTTCTTTATTTCTTCTCTGCTCATTCCACTTCTGCCTTCTTAATCAGAATTCTTTCCAAAGCTTCTGAATTTCCTGAGTTGATAATATCACATTCCAAATGGATCTACAATGGATCTTCTTTTGTTCATAGAAATTCTATTTATTTTATGATCCATATATATGCATACAATACAACCCTTCTTGAGTTAATGGATATCTTAAAAGTATATGTTAGTCATATTTATGTATCCTGTCAAAACTTCCAGGAGATATTGATTTAAGTATCCCGTCTTTGATTCCAGATATGTAATTCCATGGTGTTTCCTGTTGCAAGAGCTACATCCATAACCCAGCCCTACACAAAACAAATGCTCTTTGCCACAGATCATTTGCATCCTCTTATCTCCTCCATCTCTTTCTCCTATACCTCATTAGCTTCGGAAGCAGCCTGTCTTATTATTTCTTATTTTAAGCAGTTATTGATTTCTCCCTATATCCACAGACATTGCTATGGTTCAGTTGCATTGTTATAATCCTTTTACCTTTCCTCTTATTCTTCCTACTTTGGACTTGAAATCCACATTTATTTATAATATTCAAAATAAAAAACATCGATGTAAAAATAAGTTGAAAGTTTCCTATTGTTCTAAATTCCAAAATACCATGATGGCAAGACATATCTAATTGAGAAAAAAGTTAATTATATGTTACTGATTCTTCTGAATAATACATTTCATTATATTTCAACATTTAGCACTTAAGTTAAAAATATATTGTTTTAATCTGTTCTGCATTAAAGACACTAACTTGTTCACATTTCTTATTAGTATATTATTTAAGCCTTTGTGATATGATAGCTGGTTTAAGTTTATACACCAGTAGACACAGAAAAAAAAAGAAAGGAAAGATTGGGCTAATTTATTTTCCAAAGAATAATGTCCATAACTACTCTCATGGGAGCCAATCTAAGTGACAATCTTAAAGGTGACAGATTGCATTATCTTTTATAATAATGAATTATTCATTTCAACTAACCTGAGGAGTTTTTGTATGACTAATGTCCCTTTTAATTTCCTCTTATATAAATTACATGAACAATATTTTTGTTCATTTTTTTTGGCTAAAAGACTTACATTTTCCAAATTGAATTGATAGAACATTTTGTGCTTTAAAATACATTTCAAAATTATATTGTCTGTGTGTCTCTGGGTGTGATGTGTGTGTATCCCACAACATATATGTGGAGGTCAGAAAATAAATTTGAGAAGTTAATTCACTTCTTCAACAATGGTTTCTGAGACACAAACTCAGGCGGTCAGGTTTACATGCCAGGTAAATTTACCCTGAACCATCACTCAGGTACAATTTCATGTTTTAAAAATGTGTGTGTGTGTTTGTGTGTCTTTACATGTACGTGGGCATATATACATGGATAGTCCTTGTCCAGTTTGTCTGATGTATACAGAATAATTTTTGAAGATATTGATGTATAGTGATTTTGTGTAACAAATTAAACCTTATTGTTAACTCTCCTATTTTTCCTTCATACAGTATTGTTCTCAACAGGATTATGAATATTTTCAAAATATTATTACTTAGTTTGATATTGTTTTAGATACTCTGGTATTCTGATATTTTGTTTCTCCATATGATGTTAATAATTGTTCTTTGAAGCTCTGTGAAGAATTGTGTTGGAATTTTGATGGAAATTGTATTGAATTTGTAGATTGCTTTTGCTGGGATGGCCCTATTACTATGTTAATCCTACTGATCCATGAGCATAGGAGATCTTTCCATCTTCTGATATTGTCTTTAATTTCTTTCATTAAGACTTGAAGTTTTATCATACAAGTCTTTTACTTGCTTTGTTAGGGTTACTTCAAAGTATTTTATATTATTTGAGGCTTTTGTGAAAGATGTTATTTTGCTGATTTCTTTCTCAGCCCATTTGTCATTTATGTATAGGAGAACTACTGATTTTCTTTTTTTCTCTCTCTCTTTGAGTTAATCTTGGATTCTTTTACTTTGTTTAAGGGTTTGTCATCTGTACAAGTTCCTCAGTGGAATTTTTAGGGTCACTTATGTATACCATTATATCACCCTCAAGTAGATATTTTGGCTTCTTTCTTTCCAACTTTTATACCCTTGATTTTGTTCAATTGTTTTATGACTCTAGGTAGACTTCAAGTACACTATTGAATAGGTATGGAGAGAGGGGACAACCATATCTTGTTACTTATTTTCAGTGAAATTACTTTGTGTTTTTCTCAATTTAGTTTGGTGTTGGCTATAGGTGCGACATAAACTACTTTATATAGTTTAGTATATCCCTTGTAACCCTAAATTTAAATGCTTCAGAAGTTTTATAATGAATGGGCAACAGACTTTGTCAAAGGCCTTTTCTGAGTCTAATAAGATGATTATGTGGGTTTTTTTTTCTTTTAAGTTTGTTTATATGGTAGTCTACAATTACTAATCTTCATATATTGAACCATTACTCCATCTCTGGTAAGAAGTCTACTTGATCATGGTGGGTGATCTTTTTGATGTGTTCCTATGTTTGGGCTGCAAGTCTTTTATTGAGTATTTTTTAATATAATACCATAAGGGACATTGGTCTGTAAGTCTCTTTCTTTATTGAGTCTTAATGTGGTCGGGTATCATTTGGAAAATGCGAGATTCTATCATTGATTCTGTGTTTGATGTCCAGGGAACTTACTCTCAAAAGTTGGCACTGTGTGTATTCCTGAGGCTTTTCCCTGTTATGTGTCTGCATGACTTACTCCCCTTTCTAGAACTGTGAGACATGGTTAATGTTCCAAATGTTGTATTCTTATATGTACCTAACGATTTCTGTTGAGTCATTAAAGTTTCCAGGATTAGGAGTTGTAGTTAGTAATTGCAGATAAGAGATTTGGGAAGCATTAGCCCCCTACTGAATCTTAGGCACAAATATTTGAAAAAGAACAGAATTATCTGGGAAAACTACAGGTATAGCATGCGTGACTGACAAAGAATCACTTATATAATGAGAGAGAGAACACACACACACACATACACACACACACACACACACGCTATATTAACTTTGCAAATTCCTATGCTGTCTTGTCTTTGTCAAGTGAGACTCTGCTTCCACAGGTGTCTTGCCCCAAGGAAACCTATTGGACAGGTAGTCATATGCTGGTCTCGGTGTCTGTTTTTATGACCTCACTTATCTAATTTTGTAAATTAGTCTGAGACTAGGTTGAATGGCTCCCAACACATTTTTTTTAAAGATTTTTCAACTTTGTGGTGGACAGGTTTTTAAAACATGTTCTTATGATTCTCTGGATTTTCTCAGCATCTGTTGTTATGACCCCACTGTTGATTTTCTGAAAGTACAAACTCTTTAGTTTATTAATTATTTGTATTTTTTGTGTCTATTTTATTGATTTCAGTCCCCAGTTTGATTTTTTTCAATGTTTTTATGAAGGCACTTATTGTTATTATTAACTTTCCTCTTAGTATTGTTTTTATTGTGTCCCATAAGTTTGGATATGCTGTGTATTTGTTTTAATTGAATTCTTAGATGTTTTTCATTTCTTCTGTCTTTCCCATTTTTCTTTCAGTAGAGAGTCATTCAGTTTCTTTGAGTTTGTAGGTTTCTGGTTGTTTCTGTTGTTGACATTCATCTTGAATCCTTAATAGTCTGATATGATGCAGTGTTATATCAATGTTCTTGTATCTGTTGAAATTTTCTTTGTGCTGAAGTAGTTGTCAATATTGGAGAACGTTTCATGAAGTGCCAAGAAGAGTGTATATTCCTTTGTGTTCGGTTGAGGCATTCTGTGTCTGTTAGATTCACTTGTTTCATAATATCTATTAACTGTAAAATTTCTCATTCAGTTTTTGTCTGGATGATCTGTACATTGGTGACAGCAGCGTAATGAAGTCTTCTACTATCAGTGTAAAATGGTCACTATTTGATTTAAGCTCTATTATTGTTTCTTTTACAAATTTGAGCGCCCTTAACATAGATGCTGTGAATTGAAATGCCATCTTGGTGGACTTTTCCTTTGACAAGTATATAGAGTATATAATGTTCTTTCCTATCTCTTGTGAGTAGTTCTGGTTTGAATACTATTTTGTTAAGATATTCAAATAGCTACACCATCTTGCTTCATATGTCCATTTGTTTCAGATATCTTTACCTAACACTTAACTCTAAAGTAATGTCTATTATTGATATTGCAGTGTGCTTATTAACTAGAGCAGAAGGGTGAGTATTGGGGAATTGAGACCATTAAAATTGAGAGATATCAATCCCCAATGTTTCTTGATTCCTGTTATTTAGTTTTTGTTGTTGGTGGTGGTAGTGGTGGTATGCATACCTGTGTATGTGTGTGCCTATGTGAATGTTTGTATCTGTGCGCTTCCCTTTTGATTTTGCTTGTGTGAGATTATTTATAATCTGCCTATGTTTTCATGAATGTAGTTAACGTCCTCAGATTGGAGTTTTCCTTTTATCAACTTCTGTGGGGCTGAATGTGTAGATAGATACTTTTTAAATTTTGAGTATCATAGTATATTGTATTTTTCCATCTATAGTGACTAAATGCTTTTCTTGGTATAGTGATCTAGACTGGCATCTGTAGCCACCTAGAGTCTGTGATGCTGTGGAATAATGTTCTTGTACACTGTGGAGATTGGTCACTCATATTGTTTTAATACAACACCATTTGGCCAGTAGCCAGGCAGGAAGTATAGGCAGGGAAACCAAACTAGGAGAATTCTGAGAAGAGGAAAGGCAGAGATGTAGGCATCATCCAGAAGCAGAGGAAGCAAGATGAGAATGCCTTATTTAGAAAAGGTACCAAGCCATATGGGCAAGCATAGACAAGAATTATGGGTTAACTTAAGTTATAGGAGCTAGTTAATAATAAGTCTGAGCAAATAGTCCAAACAGTTTATAGTTAACATTGGTCTCTATGTGTTTCTTGGGACTGAACTGCTACAAAACAAATTGGGACAGAAAGTTCCATCTACATGGTAACACACCTTTCCAAGCCCTTCTGCCTTTTAAAGTCTACATTGAGAAGTCAAATGTTATTCTTTTAGGTTTACCTTTATATGCTACTTCATCTTTCTGCCTTGCAGCTTTTACTAATTTTTTGTTATGTATGTTTAATGTTTTTATTATTATGTAGTGAAGTGGAATTTCCTTTCTTCTCCAATCTATTTGGTGTTCAGTTTGCTTATTTTACCTTTGTAGGTGTCTCCTTCTTTAGGTTAGGAAAATTTTCTTCTATGATTTTGTTGAAAGCAATTTATGGACCTTAGACCTAGGTTTCTTTTCCTTGCTCTATTTCCATTATTCTTAGGTTTTTATTTTCATGGTGTCCCATATTTCCTGGGTGTTTTGTTTCAGGCATTTTTTACATTTAATATTTTCTTTGACAAACCTGTTTCTATTGTTGTATTTTATACCTTTAGATTCTCGCTACTGTTTCTTATATTCTACCAGTGAGATTTGCCTCTGTAGTTCCTGTTTTAATTCTTAAAAATTTCATTTCTAAAATTGCCTCAGTTTGAGTTTCCTTTATTGATTCTGTTTCCAACATCAGGACTTGAACAGTTTTATTCATTTCCTTCAACTGTTTGTTTTTTTCATATTTCTTTTAGAGACTTATTCATTCCATCCTTAAGAACCTCTTTAATATTCAAGAAGGTCATCTTAAGGTCTTTTTCTTATAATTCAGTGCTTTTGGATTATTCAGGTCCTGCTGTGATAGAATAGATGGTCTCTAATAAAGTCATATTGATCAGACCATTATTTACTGTGTTTTTACGCTAGTGTCTAGGCATCTGTGATTTGGGGTGGTTATTCACCTGGGTTCTGATTTCTGGACTGTTCATTGTTAGATGGATATTTTGTTCCTTGTTTCTGTTTCCTCTCTGGATTTTCAGAATATAATGTCTGTCTTAGTTTCCTTGGAATGTGAGAGACAATAAAGACAAATTGTCCTGGAGGGTCTGCTATATCACTGGACATGAGACCTAGGAGGGGAGGATCTAGCAAAACATATAGAAGAGAATATTCATAGACAATCTACCAACTTTTTGGCAGGAGTGTTTGTGGGTTAGTATGGATTGCCTGCCAGAGTTTGTGGGTGGATAAAGCAACAAGTGGAGAAAGGGAGGTAAGGGGGAGAAGGTCTGTGGGATCCACAGGAGATGTCTGTAGAAGGAAGGAAGGCTGTAATTGATGTTCTGTGGCAGACAGGGATGAGACTGGCATATATGGTTTGGGGGGGGGGAGGAGGGAGTGACGAAGATCTTCAATTAGCTTACCTATTTCTCTAGACTGCTCATCTGGTGTGCCCAGGGATTGCTTGCTGGATCACATGTTGAAGGCTGGGTTAATGGGATGAGTAGAGGAATAGAGTTTGGGGGATAAGATCTTTGTGATTTGGGGGGGGGGGGCTGACAAGGAAAGGAGATAGCAGTGGGCTTTCTGCTGCAGAGCTGGGGTTGAGACTGGGGGCTTGAGTCTGGGGGAACAGAAGGGAAATAATATTTTCAGGTATTTTTGACTCTATCAATCTTGGACTTCAAAAATAAAATTATAGCTAATATTAATTTTAACATTTTTGGTATACTGATTTCACATCACCTTGCTAGACGTTTTATACTACCAGGTGAATTATCTTTATCCCAAATGTTTGGAAATAGATCATTTTTAATATTTTGGAGTTGCTTTTTTCTATAATTTGCAAATTTAGAAAAAGTAATTTCAAAATATTGAAAAAGTTCTATTTTCATATATGTATTCCAGATTTGTATATACACACACATTAGGGAAGTTATTTTGACTGTCATCTGCCACTGAGATGACATATGGATCTCTCCAATTGTAATATGGTCCCTGAATTGACCAAGTTTGTGACGTTGCCCTTCAAATTTGGAATTTTGAAACTGTGGTGCTCTGCTTGCATCCTATATGTCCATGTCTTAACTTATGCTTCTTCCCTTTATTGCTTATTCTTCTGCCTATTTTCAGTAAGATACCTGGTTTATGTTTCTAGGTTTTACATATATTAGCATATTCTATCTCCCTATTGCCATGTCTTATGATGGTATTTAAATCCCATCAGATTCTAAATGTTGGTTTTTGAAAACTTTTCTCTACTTTTTCCTTTTCTTTTTTTTTTTTTTTTTTTTTTTTTTTTTTTTTTTTTGGTTTTTTCGAGACAGGGTTTCTCTGCAGCTTTTTTGGAGCCTGTCCTGGAACTAGCTCTTGTAGACCAGGCTGGCCTCGAACTCACAGAGATCCGCCTGCCTCTGCCTCCCGAGTGCTGGGATTAAAGGCGTGCGCCACCACCGCCCGGCTTACTTTTTCCTTTTCTCAGTGCAATTTTTTCTCACATATTATATCCTGACTTCTCTTTCTCTTATGCCTCCCAATTCTCTCCCAACTCTCCTTCTAACTGGATTCACTTCCTTTCCATTTCCCATTAGAAAAATGGAGGATTCTATGGGGTAAAAAAATAAAATTTAATAAATAAAACGTAACAAAAACTAACACATCACAACAGATCAAAACAAACAAACAGAAGGAATGGAGCTCAAGAAAAGGCACAGGAAGCAATTATAGATATAGAGACCTAGTTGTTCACACTCAGAAATCTGATAGAAACACTAAACTGGAAGTTATAATATATAGCATAAAGGATCAATAAGATAAAAATAGAGACAAAATATGTTTATACACACACAAATAAAATAAAAGTACAAAATAAGGAATTGGTTTTTTGAAAGGCAAGTTTCCTCGTCTTATAATGTCTATCTTACGTAATCTGTTATAAAAAGTGAAGCCTGGCACAGTGGACTTTTGTGACTGTCCCGAGTCTACAGAACACTGAAATATTATTCTGTGCTTGCAACTACAGATGATTAATGTCCCCTGGTCTAGTTGGAAGTACTTTCTCTTGTTTGTTGATCAATTAAAATATTAATTTGTCTTTATAGTACTGCTTTCCTTCTATCAATCTTGTCATTTTAAAGAATCATTTGCTAGCATTCCAGGTTTTCCTATTACATAAAACTGTGGTTCACTGTTCTAGTGATTCTTCACAGGAATCTTGTAAAGCATTCTCAGGCTTTTCCTTTGCTCCTTTTTTAACAAAGGAAAAGTGAAGTTTATTTTATGTTTTATTCAGTTTGAATATTGATGTAACATTTTATACTTGGTCGTTTTCAGTGTTATCTTCACACCTAGTAAAAAAAAATCCCCCAATGTTTCTGTTCTTTTACTCATTGTGTTGTAATTTATATCTGTTCATTTATTATTTATCTTAATACAAAAGCAATGTGTTTTTCTATCTTTAAGCCTTTCTCACTTATAGATCATGAAGATTTTCTAAATTGTCATCTACATTCTTTAGTAAGTTATTTATACAAAGTTGTTGAAACTTTTTTACTTTTGGCTTTCATTGGGTTGAAACTTTTGGTTTCGGTTTTGGGAGCCTGAGCTTCTCTTCATAGCCCTGGTTGTGGTGGAACTCACTCTGTAGACCAGGCTGGCCTCGAACTCACAGAGCTCCACCTGCCTCTGCCTCCTCAGTGCTGGGATGGATTAAAGGCATGCGCCACATTGGCTTGGTGGCTTGAAATTTGGTTTATTTAGAAATCCTACTGATTTGAAATATCCCTAAGTTTTATTGTATATTTTATTTTAGCTTTTATTTTTTTTTTTATTTCCACCTGAAACTCAGATAAAACTCACTTATTATCTAATTGCTCATCTGGCACTCTGAGCCTATCTGTCATTTCACTCCCATTATTCCGTCTGAAACTGCAGATCTGATTGACTGTCACAAACACTCATTGCTTCGTGGTTCATAAGAATTCAGGACCTTTCTTTTTGGAGACAGAATGTTAACTCCAGTCAGGATATTTTGTACTCATGCAATTTTCCCCTGTTCCTCTGTTTGCTCTGGTGAAGATATTTCTCTCCTGGAGGAACTAGTGAAGACCATAAGTGGAAAACATAATTTTAGAATTCAATAAGCTCTACATTTAAAAGTTTATGCTTTAAATTTGTGTTCAAGAGTTTAAAGAATAAAATATGGATGTGGTGTTTTCATATGTATATTTGAACGTTTTTCTGATTCTTTCAATACAAATTCTTTTTTTTTTTTTAAAGGCAGACAGGAAAGAAGACAGCCAGCCTGGAAGAACTTGGATTAATTTCTTATTCAAAGTGAAAAAATAGAAAAAAATAATGTGCTTAGTATGGAGTAACTATTGCTTTAATCTAGTTCTGTATTTTATCGGAAAATGACATTTCTTCAGTGTTGTTGCCTGCAAATATCCCTCTATACTTTATTCTGCTTTATCTTGAGAAGGTTTTACTTTGTTATTGCTTATTTATGTTTCTAGGCATTGAATGAAATTCCTGAAACTTGCCTTTTAGCAATTTTCCAAATATAATTTGAAGTCAGAGTCTATGAATGATTTTACTCAAAAGACAATTTGGGTTAGCAGGCAGATTATGGTGTCCAGAGACTATGTGACAGACACAGGAACAGGAAGGCAGTTGAATTTTTTGGGACTTTCCAAGAAAGACATTAGAAAAACAAGGAGAGGCAGGTCAGTAGAGCATGGCAATGAACAATTTGGGGGCTGTCAGTGTTCACAGATCCAAGTAGGTGAGCTAAATAATTGTACCAAGTATCAGGGCAACAGACATCAGGGTACTAATGGGGCTGCCTGGAAAGGTGAGCATGGAGAAATTTACCAGAAAATAAAGTAGAAATTATAAGGGAGCAATTTACATAGGGGCCTCAGTACAAGGGGCAGGGGACCATAGAGATATAGAGATGTTCAGACCTATTCTCAAGAAAAAAACTAAAACATTCTTCCTTGATTTGTCTGTATTGACAAAGAGATGACAGTTGTTAGAAGACCATCTAAAAGTGAAATTGTGGCTGGCATGGAAGAATCTGCAGTCTAGAAGTTTCGACAAGGTTGCTGTCGGTGTGAAAATTTTAGACACATGTTAACTAACTCACTTTCAGTGCTTTAAGTGTAGTTTATTTCAAATATGTCTACATTATTTCTCCTTTGATTAGAAAAAAATAAAGTTTGTATTAACAGGTCTTCCTCTTACAATTAAAACCTCTTTGTGTTGTTGGTGAAGAAAGTCCAAGACTCCCTGTGAAATATAAGCCCTTACTTGTATCCTTGACTCCCTTCCAGAAACTGAAGATAAGGTCCTGTTGCCAATAACATCACAGACTTCAGACTCTTAGGAAAATCAGGCTGGAGCTGACCTGGAAGCCCTCTCTTTGAGGACTTGTTTCATAGTATCTGAAGATGTTATGAAAGCTGCCTAAGGAAAAAAAAAAAAAAAACCAAAACAAAACAGTCCATAGCACTACCCAGCAGCAAACACAACAGGAAGAGATCCTTACAGGCTCAACAGTGGCACTTACATGTTGGAAGTAACCAAAAGCTGTCTATTAAGCAGTAGGAGGATAGTCATTCCTAGTACTTTATAACAAGCCAACTCCCATGGACTGTGATGTCATGGATCTTAGAAGAGAGCCTACTAATGTGAATTTCCTAAATTGATATAGTTTCTACCTGTATTCTAAATACATAAATGATAAATTCTTGTATCAGTAACTAAGTAAAACTTCAAACCCTCATGAAAGAAGTTTCTTTTTGCAGCCTATGCAAAACATTACAGAAATTTGTAACTGTTAAAATATAGAGAACAAATGACTGTAGGATGCTCAGTACTAATTGGTACATATAAACCACTACCTACATCTGAGGCTCACAAAATGCTGCAAAGGAAGACATGGAAAGATTTTAAGAGCCAGAGGACCAGGCTGCCTGCTACAATATAATGTCATCTACAGATAACAGGGCAGCTACAACCATGAAGTTAATATGAACATCTAAACAATACAAGGACTAGCACAATGATAGCAACAGTTGATATTTATACATGGATGGGAATATTTCATCAAACCCCAGCCTTTAATGAGAAGCTCCAGACAATAGCTGCTAAGAGAGGGAGATTTAATCTTCTCCAGGGTTGAGTTCCCTGGTAGACTATCCAATTTTAATGGGCCAGCCTGAAACACATGTACATATGAGCAACACCTAACGGACTTAGAAGGCTCTGTGTGTATGTGTGTTTGTGTGTGTGTGTGTGTGTGTGTGTGTGTGTCTGTGTGTTTTATTTAAAGAAGAAGTTATATATTTGAGAGGAAATGGACACGGGAGGATTTGGACAGCAGAGGGGAAATGGTAGAAATGCTGAAAATATAGTATTCATAGATGAATGTTTTTAAAATATAAACACCAATAAAACATGCTATATAAAATCATAATTGTATTTTTTAAAAGTATTTTTACTTCATTATTAAATATGTTCATTTCTGTGAATGGGATGGGTATATTTGAGTGCAGGTTCCCTCAAAGCCAGAGGTGTTGTAACCTCCAGGAGCCTGAATTACAGGGGGTTGTAAGCTTCCTAAAGATGTGTTGGAAACCAAACAGGTTCTTTTTTAAGAGCAATCTGTGCTTTTGCCAGCTTGGCTATCTCTTCAGTCCCATATGATTTGCTTATTTATTAAGCATTTCTAAAATACAGGAAACCAAAAAAAAAAGTTTGTTTGCTCAAAGTTACAGCTCTGAGCTCAGGCTAAGTCACCTATAAAAATGTTTGTGCTTGTTATTTCAAATTATAGAGCATAGCACATAAATTTTAGATCACAGAAGATTTTTAAACTTGAAGTATTATCCTTTTGCATATCCTTTTACTTAAAATACTCTTTAAAATATGTCCAATTATAACATTATTCTCCAAATCAGACATAATTTCTCCTCTTTTACAGAAACCATGTTAAAATACTCTGTCATAAGTATGTTTACTGATTTTTCTTCGTTTATTCTCAGATTGTCAAAGATGTTGGCATTAACGTCCTTATTAAGTAACGTTTTTAAAAAGTCGTGACATATGACATAAACAAATTTCTAATTAAATTTTTTTTTTTTTTTTTTTTTTTTTGCTTTTTTTGGGGTGAGGGGTAGTTTTTTGTCTGTGAGGCTGGGAATCATTCCAGGCCATGTACAAAATTACTAGGCAAGTCTTCTACTACCAAGTCCTTAGAAGCAGTTTTAAACTCAGCTGTGTATTCCTTCTTTACAATCTAGAATGCTAATCAGACTGCTGGATGAGGGTCGGGTGGTGATTGCAATATTTTTGTTGTTTCTTCATCACAGAGTTCCTCTCCTGATCAGGATGCCACTTCTCTTTCAGTTTTTGTATCAGCTTGTTGACTTTGCAATCTGCAAGCTCTTGATCTTTAATGATCTGTAGCACATCTGTACGCATAACAATGCCTTCCAAACTCCTCACCAAAAGGAAATCGTTAGGCACCTATCACAGGGTTCCTTTAATACATTTTCCATGCAACAATGCTTTTCTAAAATGCAACCCATTGTTGCATAAAAATAAAAGTGCAGTGTGTGAGGATCCTCAGGTAGCTATGCTGCACTAATGGGCTTTTCTCTTTCTCGCAGTCCTCTGATGCAGTAATTGGGAATTTACTCATTTCTTAGATGCGGGAATGATGAGTTCTATACTTTCGCTTAGCATGAAAGATTTGCTTATGCTAGAGTCCTCTGGCCAGGCATGTTCATTTGATTAAGCAACCCTGCATCCATTGATTACATTTCATGAATTACTAGGCTGTCTGCTTATTCATTTGCTTAAAACCATTTATTAAGGCTGAGCTACTTTGCATATAATATAAATTGATTGTTCTTACTTGCCACTGTTATTATTTTTTTTACAAGAATGGATCTGAAAGAGTGTGTCTTTTTTCTTTCTTATGTGTAAAACAACATTTAAAATGCTTTAACATATGCTTGACAGGGAAGTGATGATGTCCTTATAAGGATAACTAGACTCTGTTTCTTTAAAGTAATTATTTTTCCAATTGTTACTAAAGTTTAAGAATTCTGTTGTCATAATTTTAGTCATTCCTTCTCTCCCTGTTTATATTGTTCCCAAATATGTTTCAGAATTAAGCTAGAGATTCCATAACCATATGACTGTAGTTTATAGTCTTTGAAAGAAATATTCAATACAAAAATGGAGAACAGTCTGAACCATTCATTTAGACTAGTTGTGTATTTATTTTGACACTAAGGAAACATCTTTACTATGAGAAGATGTTGAAAAGCAAAATCCTGTGCATCAAGAGATTTTGAAAGGGTGGACTGTCTTTTGTCTTATTTTTATTTTTATGATTTATTCAATATGTATATAAACATTTTGCCTACATGTATTCTCTGGATACCATGAGTTTACTATTTATGGAGTCACCAAAAGAATGCTATCTATTGGAACTGGTTTTTAGTAGACATGTAGGTGCTGGGAATCAAATACAGGTCCTCTGGAAGAACAACTCATCCCTCTCTTAACCACAGAGTCATTCCTGTAGCACCAACTTAGTCCATTTTTTTGGGGGGGGGGGTTTTTTTTTTTGTTGTTGTTGTTTTGTTTTTCGAGACAGGGTTTCTCTGTGGCTTTGGAGCCTGTCCTGGAACTAGCTCTTGTAGACCAGGCTGGTCTCGAACTCACAGAGATCCGCCTGCCTCTGCCTCCCGAGTGCTGGGATTAAAGGCGTGCGCCACCACCGCCCGGCTAGTCCATTTTTTTTTTTTTTTTTTTTTGAGGTCCTAGCGTTATCTTACACTGTTGTGGAAAGACAGGCATTAGTTTCTGACTTCTTTCATTGATACTGTAGTTCTGTCCTTGTGACCTGGAAGAAAGAAAACCATTTTCTGCTTTTCTCTTGGTGTCAGAAATGTAAGCAGATAATTTCTTTAAAAAGGACAGAGGCCGGGCGGTGGAGGCGCACGCCTTTAATCCCAGCACTCGGGAGGCAGAGGCAGGCGGATCTCTGTGAGTTCGAGGCCAGCCTGGTCTACAAGAGCTAGTTCCAGGACAGGCTCTAAAAAAGCTGCAGAGAAACCCTGTCTCGAAAAACCAAAAAAAGAAAAAAGAAAAAAAAAAAAAAAAGTACAGAGGAAGCCACGCCTCTAAATCAGTGAGTAGATGTGCTAAAGAATTCTATTAAGTATTAATGCATATGATTCTTATGAATGCTGTTCACTTTTTTGGGTGTCTTCACTTTCATACTTTTTGGGGATATATTTGAAAGCAACAGAAAGTTTATTTATTTATTATTTAAGTATCAAAAAAGGAGAAATTATAGTAAACTTAAACAGTTGAAGAAAATCATCTGAGTAGCAATGATGTAGAAATAACATAAAGAAGGAAAGGAAACTATATAGAAAGTTAGATTAAAATCGAACATGTCCTATGCAGATTATGTTATTCCCAGTTATCAGTTCAGAGTCCGTAAGCTCCCACTAGCTCAGGTCATCTCTCTTTGTGGGTTTCCTCATTATGATCTTGACCCCTTTGCTCATGTAATCCCCTCTTCTTCTCTTTGACTGGACTCTAGGAGCTTGGCCCAGTGTTTAGCTGTGGATCTCTGCATCTGCTTCTTTCAAATTACTGGATGAAGGTTCTATGATGACAATTAGGTGGTCTTCAATCTGATTATAGGGGAAGGGTATTTTTGGCACCTTTAACACCATTGCTAAATGTCTTAGTGGGACCGAGATTTATCGTTAGTGCATGAACTGGCTTTTTGGAGTCATTCCCTATGGGTGGGGGGACGGGAATACCTTGCTAGGCGTCAATACAGGGGAGAGCAGCTTGATCTTGCCTCAACTTAATGTGCCAGGCTTTGTAGACTCCCTATGAGAAGCCTTACCTTTCTGAAGAGTAGATGGAGGGAAAGTTGGGGAGGAGGAGCAAGAGGAGAGGCAGGAGGGGGAATGTGGTTATGTAAAATGAAAAAAAAGCCTTTTAAATAGAAAATTAAAAAAAAAATTAAAAAGCCTATCTTCTTAAGGGAAGTGAACAGAAGAGAAGCACATAGCAAATGTTATATTACCCAGTTTTAGGACAGACACATTGAGTCCTACAAGTCCGTCTATTAGCCACTCGGGAAGCCTTTGTATTTCATCTGGGACTATCAAAGATATTGGTGGTCACAGGATGCACTTTTGTAGTGTGAAGTTTAATGTGCTATAGCTTATTGTTGAACATGTGCCTAGGCTCACAGGGGCTTGGCAGACACTTTCTGGAACTCCTGTTGCTGAGGAGATGTTTTTCCCAGGTGAAAACAAATAGGAACACAAAGTTCCCACCTTGCTGAGATAAAAGATTCCTGGGAATTGCTGGGTGTTCGATTGCTGTCTTAAACCCCTTCATTATGTACTGGCACTCAGAGTTGTGTTTTTGTTCCAATTGGCTTCTTGCCCCCAAACTAACTGTGCTCTGCTGGGTTAACCATGACAGGCAGGTGGTTTAAAGGGCCCCTGGTTAATGACTTGGCTATGGTTAACATTACCTTTGCCACAAGAGGGTAGTATGAATCTTTGGATGGCTGAGGTGGAGTTTTTTTTGTCCCTAATCCATCTTTTTTGGAACTTGGTCTTTATCTTCCGAGTCTTTTCCTTCTCATCTCAAGAACCTTTTCCAGCTGTCTTTCTGCTCTGTTATGTTACAATGACATCTAACAGTCTCACATTTTTTTCAAAAAAATATTCATTTATGAAATCAGTAGAGAATGAAGTATTTAACAGATTATGATCTCTGTTTCTATGCTGGTAAACTTTCTATAGGTTCCTTTAATTATTCAGGTAGGGCAATGAGATATTTTATTACCTTAAGATGTCTATGGATTAGAAGGAAAGGGAATTGGATAAAGATGAAAATGTTCACAAATATCATGTCACTAAAAATGACAAAAATGATGTTTATACAGGGCTTTTTGCTGAGTCACCGATACAATCAACAGTATGCTGAAGGCAATGTCCTGTTCTTATGGGACTTAATATATGAGCCACGAATGTAATCAGCAAATGCATTTACAAGTAGAGAGCTGCCATGTGGTGAGGAAACAAAGGAATAATAGAAATCTGATTAATGAAATGTGAAGGTGTTCACCTGGAACACACCATCATAGCCGAACAAGGAAATGGCTCCAAACTCCAGCAGACACCCATAAGCTAACCCAGAGGCCACGAATGCCAGAAACTGGATAGACTTCCTGCAGACATTCTCTTCTCTCTGTGTTCCCCAGATCCAGTTCCTAGTATCATCCTTATCTTCTCAGCAGAACGCCCCTGGCAACCTTCCCTGCCTCTCCCCCGTTTCCATCTCCAGTGGATCCCACAGATCCTCCCCTTCAACCTTCCTCCCTGAAGTTGTTGCTTTGTAGCCCACCCCAACCCCAGCAGGCGCTCCCTCCTAATCCAAGGGTCTCTCTTCCCAGGGAAAAATAGGTTAAAGGTGAACTCATAGCTCTCCTACTCTTCTGTAGGAAGAGTACATTCCTTTTTGGCCTGTTGGCCTCCTGGGCAAGAGAACAAGGCAGAAGGGGTAACAGAAAACTTTGGGCATGAACCATGAGCGGGGGCAGAGGGATGCCTCCAGAAAATAGCTTCGGTGAAATCAGCACAACTTTATTCCAGAGTATAGGAAATACATAAAATTGGGGAGCCTGAAGACAAATCCTAATTCACATTAAGGGGCATGATATTATCACAAGGCTTAGTATGTGACATTAGGGTCCTATAGCGGAGCTCCTAGCACAAGTCTTAGTATAGATCTATGCCCAGGGTCAAACTAAAGATCAATTGGACATCTGGTTTAGAGACAGCTTTTAGATATGGTTAGTCCTCCAGGCCCAGGGACATTCTCCATATAAGGGCAGGTAGGGAGCAGCAAGCTTTAGTGGGAGGGAGGGAGTTCTATATTGCCTGGCTTACAGAAAGCTGTCAGGCTATGACAGACTGTGACCTCTTCTCAGCTAGCAAAGTCTTTCAACACTGCTCCTGAGATCCAATGCCCCAGTTTCATTCCCAGCTCTGTAGCAGAAATCTTCTGTGGTCTCCATTTCCTCTCTGACCCAATCCCCAAGCGATCACTATATTTTCTGCTTCAACTGTCCTTCCTCCAACCCATCCCATTGTCCCAGCCTCCAAGAGCAGCAGGCATTCTCTGTGGACACACCATCTGAGCAGGCCAGGAAAACGGGCAATGCACAGCCTTCACCCTGGCTAAAATCCAGAAAGAAAACAGAAACCAAGGAACTGAAAACCTATCCAAGAAAGACAAATCCAGAAATCAGCACATAGAGTCATAATCATCCCAACCCTAGATGCCTAGAAACCAGAGTAAAAATGCAATTGAAAATAGCAAAGACGATGTCTCCACTAGAGCTCATCTCTCCTACAATAGATAGGTATTCCAATTGAGCTAATGCATGAGAAAAAAAGCCTTACACCTAGTCTACAAAGATGAGACACAATACAGCTACCATAATGAGATTCATTTTTTCATTTTTTGTTTTTTTTTGTTTTTTCTTTTCTTTCTTTCTTTCAATTTTTTGGGGTGGAAGAGATTGCAGAGAAGAAGGTCGAAGATAGAAGACTGGGAGATAAGTGCAATTTGGATACATTATGTGAAATTTGTAGAAAATCATTCAAAGTTGAGGAAAAAATAAAGATGGTAGTAGTTCTTAAAGAAAAAAATGAATAAATCCCTTAAAGAAAGCCAGAAAAAGATAGACAAAAAAACTGGAGAATATTAATAAGTCACTTAAATCCAGGAAAACACAAACAAATAGTTTAAGGAAATGTACAAAACTGTTCAATGCCAGAAAAGAAGATAGGGTCAATAAGGAAAAGACAAAGGAAAGGAATTCTGGAAAATTTTAGGAATTTGAACAGGAACTTCATAGGAAAGCTTCACGAACAGAATACAAGAAAGGGAAGAGAGAATGTCGGTCATTGAAGATATGATAGGAGAAATGCATATATTGGTCAAAGAAAACACTGAATCTAAAATTTCCTGACACAAAAGATTCAGGAAATCTGAGACACTATGAAAAGATCAAAACTAAGAATTATAAGTCTAGAAGAAGGAGAAGAATCCCAGCTCAAATTTCCTAACCTAAAGGAGTTGCCTATAGAGGTACAGGGAGCTTATAGAACACCAAATCTATTTGATAAGAAAAGAAAGTGCCCTTACCACATAATAATTACAACACTAAATGTATAGAACAAAAAAAGAATATTATAATGTGCAAGGGAAAAAGACCAAGTAACAAATAAAGCAGACCTATTAGAATTATACGCGATTTCTCAATGGAGACTCTCTCTCCTGAGAAAATTGGGAGAGTGGGGGTGAGAGAGAAGGGAGGGGGAATTGGAGGAGGAGGGGTGAAAGGGGAAAGGAGAACATGAAGGAATGGAATGGTCTAGATGGAAGAAGGACAGAAAGGAAGAGCAAGGAATGAGATATCTTGATTGAGGGAGCCATAAGGGGACTAGCAAGAAACCTGACACTAAAGAAATTGTAAGAAACCCACAAAGATGACCCCAGCAAAGACCCTAAGCAATAGGGGAGAGAGTGCCTGAACTGGCCTTCTCCTGTAATCAGATTGATGACTATCTTAACTGTCATCAGAGAGCCTTAATTCAGGAAGTAATGGTGGCAGATAGAGAGATCCACGGTGGAGCACTGGACTGAGATCCCAAAGTCCAGTTGAAGAGAAGGGGGAGTGATAATATGAGCAAAGGGGTCAAGACCATGATGGGAATACTCACAGAAACACCTGACCTGAACTAGTGAGAGCTCACTGACTCCGACTGACATCTGGGAAACCAGCATAAGACCAAACTAGTCCCTCTGAATGTGGGTGACAGTTGTATGGCTGAGGCAGACTGTGGGGCCACTGGCAGTGACACCAGGATTATCCCTACTGCTTGAACTGGCTTTTTGGCACCTATTCTCTTTGATAGGATACTTAGCTCAGTCTAGATATAGTGAGGAGGGCCTTGGTCCTGCCTCAGAATGATGTGTTAGACTTTCTTGACTCCCCATGGGGAGCCTTACCCTCTCTGCGAAGTGGATGTGGTATGGGACAGGGAGAAGGGGTGGGAGTGGGAACTGGGTTTGGTATGAAAAACGAGAGTGTATTTTTAATAAATAAATAAATGACAGAAGGACTAGACAGATGTGCTACAGAATATAACAGGCCACAGATGCCAATATACTACACATAACAAAACAGTCAATCACCAAAGACGAAGAAAATAGATCTTCCATTATAAAGTCATATTTAACTAATTTCTGTCTGCAAATCTAATTTTACAGAAGGACCTCAAAGAAAAACACCAACCTAAGGAGAGTAACTGCAATCATGAAAACAAAGGAAATAAATCATAAAATACACCAGAAAAATCAAAAGAAGGGAAGCACACACACCTACACTGCCACCACCACTAGCACCACCAACAACACAAACATCAATAACAACAAATAATAGCTACTGACAATTATTAGTCACTGATATTTCTCAACATCAGTGGTTCCTTGTATTCCTAACAGGAATTCCTCCAGGACTTTTATTGTATGAGAAAAGAATCTATTTTCAATACATATTAAAAAACAAAAAACAACTTGATCCCTTCTGAGAGGCAACTAGGAGACAGTGTAATGTTCAAGTAGGGCCCAGTGGGGGAAAACAGGTCATTGGAGGGGATTTATGTCTCTGTTCTTTTGCCTCTGATAATAAAGGGAAGAGGCTTCCTCTGCTGTGTGTCACCACTGTTGCTTCAATACTGTCCTTGTCATCATACGCTAACAGCTCTGTAAACACGAGGCAAAATAAACCCTTCTCCCATTTAGAGCATCATCTTGTATTTCTTACAGCCATGCGAGGCTAGCCGAGAGTCATTTCATTTGAGCTGAAATGCTCGATCTATAATTGTGGGAATAATTTTTTTTATTAAACTATTCCACATGAGGGCCAAAGAGATAGCTCAGTCGGTAAAGTGTTGCCTGAGAGTCCCAGATCTAGAGTGGAGAAAAGCGTGATGTGGTGGTGCAAGCTTTTAATTCTAGTTGTGAGTAGTGAGAGACAGGCACCCTGACTAGCTTAAGACTCCGGGCAATTATCTCACTCATAATGCCAAGTTATCTTACCATATGAAAGTAAAAGGTTGATGGAGAGATATAACATTAGTTCTATGTACATGGCAAAAACGAGAAGCAGTGCCTCTCTTACACACTGTCTATCTACTGTTATACCTGTCTACTTGGTGATAAGTATCTGTGGGTAGGTCCTATGAAATAACAGTTGAGGTTGACCACTGCCTCCATATGCATATGCACGTATATGCACCAGCCCAGGTACACACAAACATACATTCTCACATATGCCTTCATATGCACATGTATACACATAGGTTCACCAGTCTGTGTACACACATGCCTCCATATGCACATTAATACAAATTTATGTGCACCAGCTTAGGTACACTCATATCCACACCCTCACGCACTCCTCCATATGCACATGTCCATATGCACATGAATACACATATATGTGCACACACATAAATAATCATATATTGGCATAATTTAATGGTAACATACGGAAAATGAACAACTATAGAGTGAAATATGAAAGCAAAAAATAAACTTCTTTACTCTTTTAACCAGGATAGCCAAAAAAATCTTATACAATAAAGGTACTTCTGGAGGCATTACCATCCCTGACTTCAAACTCTATTACAAAGCTACAGTATTGAAAACGGCTTGGTATTGGCATAATAACAGAGAAGTTGACCAATGGAATCGTATAGAAGACCCGGATCTTAAACCACAAACCTATGAACACCTGATTTTTGATAAAGGAGCCAAAAGTACACAATGGAAGAAAGAGGGCATCTTCAACAAATGGTGCTGGCATAACTGGATGTCAACCTGTAGAAGAATGAAAGTAGATCCATATCTATCACCATGCACAAAACTCAAGTCCAAATGGATTAAAGACCTCAATATTAATTTGAACACATTGAGCTTGATAGAGGAGAAAGTGGGAAGTACTCTACAACAAATGGGCACAGGGAACCGTTTCCTATGCATAACCCCAGCTGCACAGACTTTAAGGGCAACATTGAATAAATGGGACCTCCTGAAGTTGAGCAGCTTCTGTAAAGCAAAGGACATTGTCACTAAGACACAAAGGCAGCCTACTGACTGGGAAAAGATCTTCACCAACCCTGCAACTGACAAAGGTCTGATCTCTAAAATATATAAGGAACTCAAGAGGCTAGACGGTAAAATGCCAATTAACCCAATTAAAAAATGGGGCGCTGAACTGAACAGAGAATTCTCAACAGAAGAAGTTCGAATGGCCAAAAGACACTTAAGGGCATGTTCAACCTCCCTAGCTATCAGGGAAATGCAAATCAAAACAACTTTGAGATATCATCTTACACCTGTCAGATTGGCTAAAATCCAAAACACCAATAATAACCTTTGCTGGAGAGGTTGTGGGGTAAGGGGCACACTCATCCATTGCTGGTGGGAATGCAAACTTGTGCAACCACTTTGGAAAGCAGTGTGGCGGTTTCTCAGGAAATTCGGGATCAACCTACCCCAGGACCCAGCAATTCCACTATTGGGAATCTACCCAAGAGATGCCCAATCATACAACAAAAGCATATGCTCATCTATGTTCATAGCAGCATTATTTGTAATAGCCAGATCCTGGAGACAGCCTAGATGCCCTTCAGTGGAAGAATGGATGAAGAAACTGTGGAATATATACATGCTAGAATACTACTCAGCGGTAAAAAACAATGACATCTTGAATTTTGCAGGCAAATGGATGGAAATAGAAAACACTATTCTGAGTGAGGTAACCCAGACCCATAAAGATGAACATGGGATGTACTCACTCATATTCGGTTTCTAGCCATGATTAAAGGACATCGAGCCTATAAGTTTGGGATCCTTGAGAAGATAATAAGAAGGTGAACTCCCAAAAAAGATATAGTAATCCTCCTGGATATTGGAAGTAGACACGATCGCCAGGCAAAATTGGGAACTTGAGGGTTGGGCAAGACTGGGCCAAGGGAAGATGGGGAGAGGAAAGTGTGAAGGGGAGAGCGGGGGAAGCTCGGAGGAATGGGGTGCTTGGGATATAGGAAGGGTGGATATGAGAGCAGGGAAGCATATATCTTAATTTAAGGAGCTACCTGAGGGTTGTCAAGAGACTTGACCCTAGAGGGGTTACCAGGTTTCAAGGGAGACGCCTCCAGTTAGTTCCTTGGGCAGCTGAGGAGAGGGAGCCTGAAAAGGCCAGTTCCTATAGCCATACTGATGAATTTCTTGCATATCACCATAGAATCTCCACCTGACGATAGATGAAGAAAATGACAGAGCCCCACCTTGGAGCACCGGACTGAGCTCCCAAGGTCCTGATGAGGAGCAGAAGGAGAGAGAACATGAGAAAGAAAGTCAGGACCGTGAGGGAACCTCCAGCTGGCGACAGATGGGGAAGATGACTGAGCCCCACATTGGAGCACTGGACTGAGCTCCCAAGGTCCCGATGAGGAGCAGAAGGAGCGAGAACATGAGGGAGAAAGTCAGGAACGAGAGGGGTGCGTTCACTCATGGAAACGGTGGGACAGAACTAATGGGAGATCACCAACTCCAGTTGGAATGGGACTGATGGATCATGCGACCAAACCCGTCTCTCTGAGTGTGGCCAACAGCGGGGGCTGACTGAGAAGCAAAGGACAATGGCTCTGGGCTCTGATTGTTCTTCATGGACGGGCTCTGTGGGAGCCTTCTCAGCTTGGTCGATCACCTTCCTGGACCTGGGGGGAGTTGGGAGGACCTTGGTCTTAGCATAGAGTGGGGAACCCTGATGGCTCCTTGGCCTTGAGAGGGAGAGAGGGGAGGTATGGGTGGAGGGGAGGGGAGGGAAGGGGGAGAAGGAGGGGAGAGAAGGGGGAGGAGGAGGGAAGGAGATGGAAATTTTTAAATAAAAAAAAATGAAAAGAATTCATTGATAAGCTCCCATTGTCAATTCATTGATAAGCTCCCTTGTGAATTCTGTCTAGAAGCTTCTCTTCAAGTGATCAACAAGATGAGCAGAGATTGTGTTGATTATCCTAGAAAAAAAAAGAGAGAGTCATGCATTTGCTGCTAAAAGTCTGCACGCTTCGCCTTTGTTTGACTCAAGAGATTACTTGGAATTGGTCTTCTTTGCCCAAGTTCCTACTCTTCTCCATATTAATCTCCCTAATGGAGGGACACACTCTTCTGTTTTCTCTGAACTACTCAGAGGCCTGAAAATGTTGCTGGGTATCAACTAAATACTGGACAGATAAGATAAAGACATTCATTCAGTGCTCTATGCTCAGCTGAGAAGCAAAGATTCAGCTCAGAATTTCTCACATAGCTTCGGGCAGTTTTCATTCAACACCCAGTGAACGATATAGGGTTTTCGTCATGTGGTAGGTCAGATGTAATGACTTCTTCTCCAACAATTATCTTTAAATATCTCTATCAAAGTTCTTTTCATCAAGAGCAGTGTTCTGCAATCACCAGTGTGGAGCAGATCAACCTTGACGGCAGAAATCTTTATATTCTTCTAGGCTGGAATATCATCAAACTACAGTCTGTCTGCTTTATATTTTATAATATAAAACTTATTTTCCATCTTTAAATTTGACTCAACAGTTAAGTTACAAGTTTTGGAATTCTATCAAAGTGCAATTTTCTCTTTTCACCCAAACTCAATTAATAAAAACCTAAGGTGAGACCTTCAAGTTTTTCCATCCTGCTTTTTGTTTGTTTGTTTTCACGTTTTGAATATAGGATAGCTAAAATGGAGTACAATGAGAACTGTGTCTTAAAAATGCTCTTAAATGTGCTTTTTGATTTGGAAAATAGTCTGTAAGCCTGTGTAAAGAATTTACCATTTAAGGACTTCTGCTCTAGTCTTCTGATTGCTAACTATGATTTATGCACATAATAGTCGTACACACTCTGAAGGTATCATACTGTTTCACAATTATGCTCTGTTAAATAATGCTTAGGCAGATTACAAGTACTTAGCTAAGTTAATGTGAGCAACCATTTACAATCTGTTATATTTTCCTTATGGTAATTTTTTTGGAGATTATGTTGGATTCACAAATAAGCTGGCTGAACCTGCTAAATGAATGTGTGTGCACTTAATCCTTTTCTCCCTGCATTTAAATAAGTCCAAATGAATTTTTCTTTTTACAGCATGTTCCTTATGAGTTGAAATGAGCACCTTGATCCTAGAGAACAGTACCAAACACAAGTGCCAATTTTCAGATGGGTACAGACATATACATGCATACACTCCTTTGGTAAGCTCCATGGTACAGAACCACAAAGAATATAATATATGTTATATGTATATATACATACATACATATATATATATGTGTATGCATGAACTTGTTAATTTAATGACAAAGATAACCAAAATTTCAGTTTTCTTGGTTTCAAGCTGATGACTATTTGCTAGTACTAACATTATAATTTTGTTCAAGTAACCTCAAATTAATTGGTTCTCAATGACAAGACCTCTTCTAGACTGTTGGGATTTGAGCACAACATTTGGATTGCTACTCTTGTGTTTGTTCATTAAGCTGATTGTTTTGAGATGGTGTCACCATGTTACATGAAACCATGGGGTCATTTTCCAGCAGTGTCTTCCATAGCTCTTAGTGTTTTATGATATTTACATTGCATATTACAGTGTGTTTTTTAGTAGAAAATGTGCTGGTTAGGTCATGTTCTGAGGTAGAAAACTAAGGAGAAACATGTCTTCTGTGTTCCCCAGTGCTTTTGTGTCTAAAGCCCTGTCTTTTGTTCATTAGTCTCTGCAATACAGTCCTCAGAGATGTTTGCCTTTTATCTCAAAATCATGTCAGCTCTTCTCTAAGCTCCTCCCCACCAGCTGTCTGCCGCTATTTCTGTTTATTCTGAGTAATTAACTCTTCTTGTCCATTCCAACAGGCTGAGTTTCTTTGGTCTAGTCTTGATTTTGCTTGGAAAATAGATTGGCTTCACACAAGATCAGGGTTGTCAAACATGACTGCAATTCCAATTGATGCATTTGGTCCAGGATCGTGATTGCTTCAAGGCATTTTGATATTTAAAGACAATATAGCTATATGCTTTACAATAAATCCTGCCTCATACGGCAGCAAAGTCAGTGACAGTGCTTTATTATTGTTTAAGCTAAAACTTAGTATTCCCACATGGCTTAAATACCCATTGCCTTAAGACTCTTACTGTTTCTTCTATTCAACAATGTTTTACTTTCATGTGATAAAACGAATTTGATTTTATGGGTGAGACAACTTCCCTGAGTCTTAATCCATCTGAACTGAACAGAGAATTCTCAACAGAAGAAGTTCAAATGGCCAAAAGACACTTAAGGTCATGCTCAACCTCCCTAGCCATCAGGGAAATGCAAATCAAAACAACTTTGAGATACCATCTTACACCTGTCAGATTGGCTAAAATCCAAAACACCAATAATAACCTTTGCTGGAGAGGTTGTGGAGTAAGGGGTACACTCATCCATTGCTGGTGGGAATGCACACTTGTGCAACCACTTTGGAAAGCTGTGTGGCGGTTTCTCAGGAAATTCGGGATCAACCTACCCCAGGACCCAGCAATTCCACTATTGGGAATCTACCCAAGAGATGCCCAATCATACTACAAAAGCATTTGCTCATCTATGTTCATAGCAGCATTATTTGTAATAGACGGGTGGAGTTCTTAGCTTTAGCCAGATATGTGACTCTGACATGGGTCATATTTCTAACATTTTAATCTTCTCACTAAACTCACAACTAAAGTGAGACACTTTGTTTGCAGGATGATTTCCCCGGAACTCAATCTTGCTCATTCGTTTGTCTAATAAGATATACTTCTACTTGCATCCAGGCTGACATCCTTTATACCATTTTATTAATGTCGCCTATCACTATTTGAGGTTCAGAATGTTTATCCCAAAATTAACTCATGAAAACCAAATCAAATTAGGGATGATGAGTTCCAATTTTTTGATCGATTCTAGGTCTCATGTGAATGTACATATCATGGCATGCCTTAAGCTGTTTTTATTCAGACTTACCTTCTATATCGACCAAGCACTGTGAGTTTTTCTAAATCAGTTTGAGTTGACCTTTTCCCATCCACAATAAAAACATCATGGACTGCATTAATTTATATAACGTATTTATGTCTTAATAGTGGAATCAATAATTATTTTAAAAAATCATGAGAGAACCATGAACTCTAGTGTGAAGGAAAATTAGTAGATGCTACTTGACTTAGGTTAAAGTCACTCATTTTAACTAGAGGAAGGGACATTTGCAGTGACTTGCATTTTTCTTGGATATGAATTGTTTATTCCTCCTAATCATCCTTTTGATTTTGTTTTTCTCTTGAGATTTTCACAGTATTGTTTAGCTCTCTGAGTTTTGTATTGAATAATGAATTTCCTCCCTTTTTATAGGGAATCCTCTTTACTATGGAGCCCGGTCATAAATCTAACAGAGCATCGTAGAGACTGGGGATGAGCTATGGTGGTAAAACAGGACAATGACAGCTCTGAGTGCTTCAGGTCAGGAGAGAGCTTCAGGAAGGATAGGACTGGCCCAGCAAGACCTTGGCTTTTGGCAAGATTGTCGTTGCATTGTATTGCATTGAGCCTTTAAACAATCCATAATTTATTGCATGTCTTCTTGAATGTGTACTTCCAGAGCAAAGTCAGCAATGTGCAGACTTCTCACAATAACTTTATCAAGGTCTTCAATGTGTGGCTGTGAGCTCTAGGAATAGAGGAGTCCCCTATGCTGTCTACACTCCTTGTGCGCCCTTTTAGTTTCATAAGAAACCAATGTTTTTGTTAGCTATGAGGGTTGGAATAATTTGTTCTACTTCTTTTCCTTTAGCGGAATAAGCCATTCAGGGCTAGTGCTTTTGCTAACTGAAATATTTTCCCATTATGTAGAAATACTTTGCAAATTGCTGTACTCTTCTAAATTGTGATTGGTGTATAATATAGACTAGTCCTGTCTATCATGCTTAGAATTTTGGCATCCGTACAGCTTCAATTCCTGTCCTCTAAGCTAAAATAAATTTAATGGACTATTTTGTATTGTGGGAGATTTTATCTAATTAGGTGATATTAATGAGATCTCAAAATGAGATTTAATAGAACTGGAGTGTGACAGTACCGTGTAAAAATGATTGTGTAATTTGTGCTACTATCTCAGGATAAGCCTTCATTTCTATGATGTTCATTTCATTTATAAAGTATTCTCAGACCCACACATAGTGCATCACAAAACACCTTGGGTTAGACGACTTCTCGATCCATGTGTTTCATCTGGTCTACCTTGCGTTTTCTTGCGTGAAACACCGTGTGCATACTATCAGCCATATGCTTCTACTTTGATTCAGTGCCCAGAGAGTACATACACATGAAATGACTCCCGTGAGCAAGAGAGAAGGAAAGCCCCGGAGTTGAATGAATTTTCCAGAGCAAAGGGAAGATACTGCTCTCTGTAATGTAACATAGTCATAGAATCACAGCCCACAAGAAGCGATCTATCAGTCCAGCCTCAAGGTCGGAATTTCCAATTCCATGAATCACCCAAGAGAGGATTCAGAATCAGGAAGTGCTTCTTGAACTTAAGCGGAGCACAGTGTGAAAAGAATCACCATTTATAAAAGTAAGGAAACCACAGTGAAGGCTGAAGGTTTTCTCCTTTCCGGGGAAACGACAGAAAAGCAGGCATCTACTTCCCTAACTAAAAGCATAGGAAATAGGAAGCGATGGTAATTATGATGTATTAGAGGTATTTAAATTCATTACCTTTGGTTATGCTGAAAAGCCATTATTCAGGATGGGGAAGAGTATAAACAAAACAAACACTCCAAATGATTGAAACAGAAACTCAGGACAACAGTCTTTATCTGGAAACAAAGTTAAGGAAGGGGTATAAAATTATAGGGCTTCTGATGTTATGGGCTGAGAGTCTGAGTCCCTCTGGAAAGAACAGAGCCCTAAATCTGAAAAGGATGGTGGAACTCTTGGGAAGTAATTAAATTTAAAGTACACCATGAATCCAAGAAGAACCCAACATTCTCCTCTCCTCCCCTCCCCTCCCCTCCCCTCCCCTCCCCTCCCCTCCTCTCCCCTCCCCTCCCCTCCCCTCCTCTCCCCTCCCCTCCTCTCCCCTCCCCTCCTCTTCCCTCCCCTCCCCTCCCCTCCTCCCCTCCCCTCCTCTCTCCTCTCCTCCTCTCCTCTCTCTCTGGTTACCTGTCACCTCTCTCTCTCTCTCTCTCTCTCTCTCTCTCTCTCTCTCTCTCTGTGTGTGTGTGTCTTTGACTATCTTTTGTGGTGTGAGGGTACATTAGAGAGGCAGCTGTGTATAAACCAAGAAGGCAGCGCTAATCAGAAACCACCCAAGCTAGAGCTTCCTCTCTTTCTTGCTTAGCCTAGAAGCTGATTAGAAGTAAATCTGTGTTCTGCTTAGCACTCTTGGTCTATATTATTTTGTCACAGACTGGAAGCACATGAATAGCTTAAATGTATTAATTTAAGGTTGATTAAATGTAAGTTCTTCATTATGTGAAAATTTGAAGGGCAAACTAAAATTATTTTATAAAATGAAATTAGTTCTTTTCAATGACAAATCTCTCCATTGGAAATGGAAGGAAATTATATGTAATTCCAAAAATGATATGAAGGAAAATAAACAATATTAATTAACACTAACAATTTAATTTCTTGAATTACGTGTAGTTTTGGTACATACCGTTACTGTTAAGGTTCTGATTATTCCCAGAGAGAATAAGAGGCTTTTCAAGACTCTAAAACAAATGGGTTGTAATTGAAATGATACTTTACAGTTTCTACATGTTTGAAAGTAACCATACAGCCAGGCGGTGGTGGCATACTCCTTTCATCCTAGTACTCGGGAGGCAGAGGCAGCAGATCCCTGTGAGTTTGAGGCCAGCCTGGTCTACAAGAACTAGTTACAGGACAGGCTCCAAAGCTACAGAAAAACCCTGTTTTACAAAATAGAAAGAAGGAAAGAGAGAGAGAGAGAGAGAGAGAGAGAGAGAGAGAGAGAGAGAGAGAGAGAGAGAAGAAGGAGGGAGGGAGAGAGGGAGGGAGGGAGGGAGGGAGGGAGGGAGCGAAGAAAATAACCCTACTATTGTATTGTGCTATTTCAAAGTGGTTTTTCCTCATTCTGCAAACTCCTGGCAGAATAGAAAATATCACTATGTTCCAAGTAATGCAAAATTTCATGGACTTGGAAATGTCTTGATTTAATTTATAGAGAGTATAATGAATCCAGTGATGATAATAGTGATTTATTTAGTAAAAAGCAGTCAGGTGTAGAGTTTGAGTTTGGTAAGTGCTAGTTAAACCCTAAATTCAAGGAATGAGTGTGCAATGGTACTTTCATGCTAACAGCTTCAGAAGAAATTTCAAAGAAGACCACCAGGTAGATCTATATTATTGGGTATATATGTTGGGCAGTGGTGTTACAAACCTTTAATCCGAGCACTTGGGAAGCAGAGTCAAATAGATCTCTGTGAGATCAATGCCAGCCTGGTCTATACAGCAAGTTCCAGGACAGCCAAGGCTGTGACACACAGAAACCTTTCTTCGAAAAGCAAAACAGCAGCAGCAGCAGCAACAACAACAACAAAAACGTTTGGGTATCTCACAGGGAATGCAGTATCAAAATACAAACATTACCTCCATTTCATCTAGTCAGCTTTTGCTACAAATGCTACTTTATCCTTAAATTATATAACTTCATAAAACTCCCATTAAGCATATCGACAAAATTTTATGATCTAAGTAAATGGTATTATAATTTTCCTTTCTTTGCATTTGTTCAATTTAGGGAAATTATAACACAGCTAGCTCTTTTGTCATCACGGGTCTCAGAACTTTTTTCATCTAGGCTCTTCAATGGGCTCCTGGTCATTACTTCTGATGCATCTCAACTTCTTATGCTGTGTATGATTTTCCTTCAAATCCATTATCTTGCTATTCTTTCTATTAACACTTGTCTCTTTCTCATCTGAATAATTTCCCCAGCTGTCCCTATCCATCTGTAATTTTGATCAAGCTGATTTATTATCTTTCAGTTCTTCCAGCATCTTCTATTAGAGCTTTGGTGGGGCACTCATTTGCATTTTCCACTCACTGTTAATGAATATATTGAATAAGAATATCAAAGCACATTTGGATCCCTGGAGACCTTCCTTGATACTTCTATCTTCCAATGAGGCATAAAATAATTATACTTTCTATTTGCTGAATAATTTGTGTATTCTTATGGTATCATTATTTATAAGCAATAAAACCTTAAATAATGAAACACCCAATTAACTACATTTTTTTAAAAACTCAACTTTTAGGGAAAAAAAACAAAACAAAACACAGTTGATACCATGTACTGAGTTTAGAAATTACTAATTTCGCAGTCCTAACTCAGGTTTGCTTTATCTCAGGCTTCTATGTCTTTTATAGCTCCAAGGCAGTCTTTAAGGTATTAATGATACTTATAATAATATACTTAATAATCATATTAGAAAAATATAACAATAACTCTTTCATAGAAGAGAGAAGAGGACTTCTAGTGTTACTGGATTCAATATCGTGCAACTAAGTGTATGCGTACATATATAATCATGTTTGCTTATGTGTATGGAAATATGCATGCACAGAGGGGAAGAGAGAGGCAGAGAGAGAGACACACAGAGAGAGAGAAACTAGAAGAAGATTAGTAAGCCTTTTAGAAAAAGAAAACAAATATAGAACTCTAGATTTCCTTTCCTTATGGTCTGATAAAGTTAGTTTGATTGCATTCATTAACATAGGTGGCTCATACAATGCATGGATGTGATCATGTGAATGTTTGTTTGTTTGTTTTGATACTTGCCAGCTTCAAACATATACTTTTTCCGTTTCAGCCTCTTAAATATTAAAATCACATGTATGCACCATGACAGACCTTTTTGAATACAAGCATGTCTACATTTTTACTTATATGTAAAGAACCATTGCACATTATCCCATCATCTTTAAATTTAAGATAGGTTCCATGTTAATCCACTCTGAAAATAATGCAGGCATGTATACTTTAAAGACATTTTTCCCTTTCAAAAGTGAAGTTAGCTGCTTAAATTAAGTCATTTATTCTCTCATGACCAAGAATAGCATCGTGGTGGTAGTTATTTAGCAAAATTAACAATGCCTCTTCTACCTTCATCATAGTGATTGGTGTGTCCTATATAACATGTTACTTTGCTAGGAAAACATTAAGACAGTTGCCAAATTGATCTTTCTCATTTTTCTTCTGTATTCAAAGCTTTAAATTCTGACTGTGATCAAGAAACTTGATCTGTCAGACTCAAAGAATTTTATTAATTAGGGCTTTTTCTCCCTAAGGAGTAGTAGATATTCATTTAATGTGACAACAGATATCAAATAAAAAATGTAACACTGGGTTATTTGCATTTAAATAAGCATAAGCATGAAGTGGGGTCTTGAAGATAAAGGAAGTGGCTCCCAAGAGATAGGAGCATAAGAAATAAAATAGAAAGACAACTGTAACAAGTGATCTAATCAAGATAAAACTGGACATTCTTGGAGGAAACTCAGCAGTATATCTAAAATTTCAGTTGTATATAAACTCTAATGCTTCATTTTTTGGGGATAATTTTTTCAGCCTAAAAATAGTACTGTTAGATTTATGCATTTATAATAGAATCACAAATTGATTTTGTGGTTTAAATTTGTAAAACATCAATATAAAACATCTGTCATAGTGACTGGTTTGTAATTGATAAGCAACCATAAAGTGTTATCTATGAACTTTCTTCTGTTTAAAAGAGAACTTAGTAGATACTTTTTCAACTATTCGGGCTGAGAAATTAAAATAAATTATGAGGAAGGCAGGATGGGGAGATAAACGTGTCTCCTATATCTGAGAAGATACAGGCTCTAAATGACTAGGAATGACATCATTAAGTCCGCCAATTCAAAAAAGCTAATGTATAGTGTGGGAATTTATGCTCGAGTGAAGCTTGTGTTTGTGCAGGAGGAAGATGGTATCCAATATTGAATATAATCATTATGTGAGGCAAAGAATTCATAGACTGCTTTTCATGACCTGGACTCTTTTTTATTTATAAAACATATTTATTGTTTGTGTATATGGTACGTGTATGTGTATGGTTTCAGTTTTCTAAAATACTACTATTTTAGAATTTCCAAGCCAAAAAAAAGGGGGGGGGATTCATTTCGATCAGGTCTGTTTGAAAAGAGCCTTCTGTCTCCATTTCCTTTCCTGATATGGAAGTTGGCCTCCCTGTGGCAATTTCTTCTCTCTGCAGGACATAAAAGGGGAAGTGCTTCCTTTGGCCCAAATTTATCCATAAGCAACAAGCATCCTAATGGGGCTGACCAGTTCTGCCACCCTTCTGCAAACAAAACCCTGACCCTTAAAGAGCAATAGAACATTTGAAAACCTCTTGAGTTAAAAAAAAGACTCCAAATTGTTTCAATAGATATTCCATAAATTTCTCATAGAAGTTCAAGGAAACAGCAAAATCAAGTCCAAAGAACTGAAACAACTTACTTAAAACATAGCCCAGAGACTCAAGGGGAGGATTCTTTACAGAATTCAATATTATTTTATCAATAATTCTTTTGATGTCTTAGAAGATAATATTCTGAGTTTAAATATAATAATGGGAAAATTTATGTTTTGAATGAGCCAAAATGAATGAAAAATAATTTTATGAGTGTCCTCACCAACTTACTTATCTAATATTTTATATTTAATAGAAAATAAATGAAAATCTTAGTTGGGTCTCTAATATCAACTCATCTAATGAAAAATACTGCACTGTGTTAAAATATAGTTATTTTGTAGTACTAATTGAAATATTGCACAACTGACTATATCTGAGATTTAATGAAATATGATACTTGCTTGGGTGCTACAAAGTAACATGCCTGACTGTATTCTAAATTTAAAAATTCTAAATTTTTTTTTTTTTTTTTTTTTTTGGTTTTTCGAGACAAGGTTTCTCTGAAGCTTTTTTAGAGCCTGTCCTGGAACTAGCTCTTGTAGACCAGGCTGGCCTCGAACTCACAGATATCCGCCTGCCTCTGCCTCCCGAGTGCTGGGATTAAAGGCGTGCGCCACCACCGCCCGGCTTCTAAATTTTTTAAATAGAGACTTTTTCATTGATTTTTTTTTTCATTTTCATTGCGTTCTTTCTATCCTCAGGTCAATGCATACCACTGGGAATATTTATAAGTTTTATACTTTTAGACAAATTAGCATACAACAGTGCATAGAAAATCATTTACAAATAAGTGTACAAGTATCCCAGACCCCAAAATAATGAAGAGTAACTACAAAGTTATAGAAATCAACTTGCTTATAGATTTATGATATTTTATGACCATTTTTAGGAAATCACATAATGATTAGACATACTATATTTATTTGAAGAAAATGTACAAGGTTAATTGTCTTTGTTACTGTCTGGGAAATGATATGTACCTATGTGATGAAGTTCTTTTTTAATTCTATAAAATGTGACGTATATTTTCAATTTCAGAAAATTTCAAAATTCAGCTACGCAAGAGGAAATCATGATAACAGTAAAGAAAATGCACTGAGCCAATCACATAGATGGAATGAAAATACACACAGACATAGGTCCAAATTTGCTCAGTGTTGGCCTCCAATTTGCACCTGCAGTGTGTGGGAATAATTTAAATGAGATAACATCTGGCATATTGTAAGAGCGAGAACAATTACACAAGATTTTAAACTATGACTACACTATGGGAGAACATAATTAAGAAAGTTAGGTGCCCAAGATAGGTTTCAACTTGCAGACTGTAAACCAGGGTATCTTCAGACATGACAGCCCAGAGGCAAACTGACAAAAAATATATATCTATATGAGAAGGAACCAAAGGCTGTGTACCTGCACTGTAATAGGTCCATCGTGGCATGATGATAAGATGGTGAGCTTTGGAGTTAATTAGATCTAGTTAAGCAGCCTAGTACTAGAGAGCAGCTATCTAATCCTCTTGTGTCCCATGGCTCAATAAAACGAGAGCAATGAAACCTCTGAGAACTTATAATAAAAGTTATAGTGGAATACCAGAGAGTAGATTACAACAAATAGCTCTTTTCTTTCTGAAACTTCTTTTTCTGTTTCATACTTCTATTGTATATGATAACATTAGTACAGGTATTTGCCTTTATAAGTCTGACCTAAATTTGCCTACCTTATACTCTAGGGACTCAGGAATTGTTATTTATTCTGTGCAAGAAAAGCATTTGTCAAAGTTGTATTCAAGGTGATGGAAATACGACTGTGAACAAAAAAAAATGGCCCCTTGTTTCATATAATCCATTAAGAGAGTCACTCTCAGTAACTGCACATAGCAAATATAACACCAGCTTAAATGTTGTGAGCACCATGGGGAAGAGAAACACCCTGTGGAGAAGGGTGAAGAAGCCAGGAAAGTATTTCATGAAGAAGAAAGAATACAAAATTTAGGCAAAAAAAAAGTTGAAAAGAAGAGAAAGAATAGGTAGAAGAGGAGGAACAAACAAAACACTGTCCAAACACTCTCTTCTCTTTTTCCATCTCTCTCTCCTTCCCTCTCTATTTGATCTTCCTCCTCTCCCTTCCTCCCCCACTTCCATCATCCTTCTCTCTCCCTCCACTTCTTACTCTTTCTCTCCCTCTCCCTCCACCCTCTCTCTGACTCCTACTTGCTGTCTATGAATTATGATATAAAATCCTCAGTTACTGCTCCAGATTCATTACTGTTTGCTTCCTTCCATGAAGATCATGGACTAACTCTCTAAAGTCTGTAAGCAATCCCCCAATTAAATGTCTTCTTTTATAAAAATTGACTTGATCATGGTGCTTCTTCACAGCAAAAGAACAATAACTAAGACATATATGCAACCATAAGAATATGTTTATTCTAAAATTGAGGACATGGTTGACAATACTAGAAATGAGGAGAGGGAGCCTGAAAAGGCCAGTTCCTATAGCCATACTGATGAATTTCTTGCATATCACCATAGAACCTCCACCTGGCGATAGATGAAGAAAATGACTGAGCCCCACTTTGGAGCACCAGACTGAGCTCCCAAGGTCCTGATGAGGAGCAGAAGGAGGGAGAACATGAGAAAGTCAGGACCGTGAGGGGTGCGTTCACCCATGGAGACTGTGGGACAGAACTAAGGGGAGATCACCAACTCCAGTTGGAATGGGACTGATGGAACATGAGACCAAACCGGACTCTCTGAATGTGGCCAACTCTGGAGGCTGACTGAGAAGCCAAGGACAAAGGCGCTGGGCTTTGATTCTTCTGCATGGACGGGCTCTGTGGGAGCTTTCTCAGCTTGGTCGATCACCTTCCTGGACCTGGGGGGAGTTGGGAGGACCTTGGTCTTAACATAGAGTAGGGAACCACGATGGCTCCTTGGCCTGGAGAGGGAGGGGGGTATGGGTGGAGGGGAGGGGAGGGAAGGGGGAGAAGGAGGGAAGGAGATGGAAATTTTTTAAATATAAAAAAAACATATTAAATAAAAAAGAGGAACTTGATTCTTTAAAAAAAAGGATGTTGAGCAATTCCTTAAATGTCTTTTAGGCCATTTGGTATTCTTCTGCTGAGAATTCTGTTTAGTTCTGTACTCCATTTTAATTGGGTTATTTTGTATTTTGATGTCTATTTTTTGTGTTCTTTATATATTTTGGAGATCATCTGTCAGATGACCCCAGCTGAGATTCCTGGCAACAGTATGGCAAGTACCCAAACAGGACTTCTCCTTAGATTAGTGAATATACCAACTATCTCCATAGAGTCTTCATCCAGTAACTGACGGAGCCAGATGCAGAGCAGAGGGGCCTGGTCATGCTTCAACTTAATATGCCAGACTTTGTTGTCTCAACATGGAACCTTTACTGGTTGGTAGGAGTGGATGGGGGTTGGCTGGGTGGGGGAGGAGGGGAAGCAGGATGAGTGATGTGGGAGGAACTATGGAAAATAAACAACTATTTACAAAAAGTCTTGCTTTTAAAAAACTATGTTGGATATAAGAAAAGGTGTTACAAGATGGGAGAGAATGCAGAAAGGAGATCTGATTGATCAGTCTTTTTGTTTGCACGGGTCCTTTTACTGAGACATTTTGTAGGCATTGTGAGTTCTCAGCTGGCTTTTGTGGTAGTCAAGACAATTTAAACTTTAGGGGCAATTTAAAAACCTTACCTTTAAGACATCATGATTTACTTAGCATATTGCTTGAGATTGGCTTCCTAAGACACACTCCCACAGTTAGACCAGCCTCAGTTTGGGGTCTGGAGAAATAGCTCAATGACAAAAAAAAAAAAAAAAAAAAAAAAAAAAAAAAAAAAAAAAAAAATGCTTCCTCTTCATTCATAAGACAATAATTTTATGACCAGCCTTCACATCAGGTAGCTCACAACCACCTATGGAGTTCTAAGGGATTCTATGCCCAGTTCTGGCCTCAGTGAACACATTTAATACACACACACATGCGCACGCGCGCGCGCGCACACACACACACACACACACACACACACACACACACACACACCATTTTTAAACCTCAGATTTGTTTAAGCAATATTTCTTCTGCAAACTAGGTAACAGACAAGAAACATTTCATTACCAGGAAATTTTATTGATTTTAAATTCTGTATATATGTTTGTGTGCCTGTGTGGATAAATACACCTGAACATCGGTGTCCATGGATACCAGGAGCATCAGATGCCCTGAAGCTTGTACTGGGACCCAAATTCTCATACTATGAAAGATCAATGCATGATCTCAGCCTCTTTTCTATTTCCCCAGGCCCTCATTGCTCACACTTTATAGGTTTCAAAAAGGGAAATGTTTCCATCGAGTGTGTTCCTGTGGAAGACTTGGAAGGTTGTTCTAAAAATTGTTAGTCACAGACTGTTGATTCTTTGGCAAGCAACACTAGAGAACATATCCTATTGTCCTTTTCTTCCTCTACTAAACATCTCATGTATGTGTTAAAAAGCTCTCTGAGTATCTATGGAGTTCTTGTATAAATAGGGGTCAGAAACATATTGCTAGCATTTAAGATTTCTTCTTTAAAATTCCAAATTAAATCTTTCCACAGTATGGAGATAAAAGTTTTCCAGCTTGCATTGATTCTGAAAATTCAGCATATAAACTCTGTAACTAAATAATATTTACAAATAAACTTATATTTTCTTTCATTCTTGTTGGAGTAAAAATTATTTAAAAGTGTCAAACTTTTTTCTAATAAGAGCTAATAAGAGTTCTTCCTCCTTTTCCTCCTCCTCCTCCTCCTTCTCCTCCTCCTCCTCCTCCTTCTCCTCCTCCTCCTCCTCTTCTTCTTCCATTATTTGTCACACGACTTTTACTTGAGATCCCAGATTACTGAGGAGATCTCATCTATTTCCACTTCTCAAGGAGATCCTCTTAGGATCTTGTTACCTAGCTGCTCTGGGGCTACCAACACAATTCTTTTTTAAATTATTTTTATTTATTTATTTTATTATTTTATTTATTTATTTTTATTTATTTTATTTTTAAATTATTTTTCTCCATTTTCCTCTCCTCTTCCCCCTCCCCTTCTACCATTTCCCATGATCCCATGCTCCCAATTTACACAGGAGATCTTGCCTTTTCTACTGCCCATGTAGATTAAATCCATGTATGTCTTTGTTAGGATCCTTTTTGTTGTCTAGGTTCTCTGGGATTGTTAATTATAGGCTGGTTTTCTTTGTTTTATGTCTAAATGCCACTTATGAGTGTGTACTTATTATATTTGTTTTTTTAGATCTGAGTTACCTCACTCAATATGATGTTTTCTAGATCCATCCATTTGCTCGCAAATTTCATGACATCATTATTTTTCCCGCTGTGTAGTACTCCACTGAGTAAATGTACCACGTCTTCCTTATCCACTCCTCAGTTGAAGGGCATTTAGGTTGTTTCTGGGTTTTGGATATGACAAACAATGCTGCTATGAACGTAACTGAGTACTTGTCCTTGTGGTATGATTGAGCTTCTTCGGCTACATACACAAAAGTGGTATTACTGGGTCTTGAGGTAGCATTAGCAAAGAAGAATGCTGGACCTGGCCTTCTGCTGTAATTAGATTGATGACTACCAAATTGTCCTCATAAAACCTTTATCCAGTAACTGATGGAAGAAGATGCAGAGATCCACAGTCTTGCACTGGGCTGAGCTCCAGGAGTCCAGTTGAAATGAGGGAGGAGGCATATATGAGCAAGGGGTATCAAGATCATAACAGGTAAAGCCGTAGAGACAGCTGACCTGAGATTGTAGGAATTCGCAGAATCTTGAGAAACAGTTAGGGAGCCTGCATGGAAGTAACCTCCTAAAGCCCTTGCATCTGGGTGACAGTTGAAGAGTTTGGTCTGTTTGTGAAGCTCATAGAAGTGGGACCAGGGCCTGTCCCTGACACATGAGCTGGTTCTTTGAAACCTGCACTCTACCTTGCTCAACGTTGATGCAAGGGGGAGGAGCTTGGTCTTTTCTCAACTTGACACACCATGCTTTCTTGACTGCCATGGGATGCTTTACCACTTCAGAATGGAGAAGGAGGCAGAGTGGGTAGGGGCAGGGCTACAAGAGAGTCGGGAGGAGAGAACAAGAGGAGCAGAGGAAGGGGGAACTGTGGTAGGCTTGTAAAATTAACTAACTAATTAACTTACTAAAAAGTAATTGATTAGTACTGATAATGAGTATATCAAGGGCAATATTAATGATAGAGACAATTATATGCAAGGTGCACAGTCAATTATTTTGAGTAAAATACCAACATGACTAGAACCCTGAATATTCCAGCTAATAAAAGAAGCAGGCTGCTTAATGTGTAGATAGACTGTAAATAGTTTCAAATCGTAAGGTACAAAGAAAAGTAATTTTTCTTCCTAACTTCTTTCTTCTTTCTGTCCCATACCAGATGACTCTTTTTTTTTTAAACACTAAAACCCTAGGATGTTTATTACAAAGGTAAACCCTGATCCTTGATTTGGGCTTATCGGTAGGATTTCTGGTATCGAGCACGGGCACAAGGACCTCCGAACTTTTTGGATTCATAGCGCCGAGGATAAGCTACACAGGGTCCTATCATACTGGATGAGGATATCTTTGATCTCCTTTTTAGAGGCTTCATTCGCATACTTTTGATAATAGGCCACCAGGGCTTTGGAGATGGACTGTCGGATAGCATAAATTTGGGCCACATGACCACCACCCTTCACAGGGACCCAGATACCCGCACCGGCTAATTGCTCTTTGCCCAGCAGCAGAACAGGCTCCAGTAACTTTTACTGCAGCTTGCATGGCTCGATGATCATCTCCAGGGGACGTCCGCTCACCTTGATGAGCCCATTTCCCCATTTGTAGTGCACCACGGTGGTGGCTGTCTTCTTGTGTCCCAAGACTTGCATGGACTGCAGCGGACCCTTGGACAAAATAGCTGCGAGTATGAACACGAGGTCCTCACCGTGCTGCACCACGGGAAAAAGCCCAGATGACTCTTGACATGAGGCAGAAACTAAATTTTTCTTTTAACGACATTCTTGGATTTAGAGAAGAACAGAGCCTTTGTCCAATTCTAAAGCCAGCTCTATATAGTTATCTGTCTCTCTCTCTCTCTCTGTGTCTCTCTCTCTGTCTCTGTGTCTCGTGTCTCTCTCTATATATATTATATTTAATATAAATATATATATATGTATGTATATATATATATATTTAAATTTATATGTTTTGATAACCTGTTCTTATAAGTCATTTCCTTGATAATCCTTATTGGATGGTTATTTTTCCTTCTGTTAGCATCCAAATATCCAGGGTCTTTTATTTTTGAAGATATGTATTTTTCTGTATAGACAAGAGCAGAACCCTGCCCCGAACCTGCTGCTGTCATCCCTTTATCAATAGCATTAATAAAATTCAAGGTTAATAAAGCATTATGCAATCTATTTTTTTTTAATTTGCCCGACACAAATGAACTGTCATTCATTATACTGGGAATGCAATCTTTACTTGACAATTGTTCTTATGGTATACCGTCTTATTATGTTAAAGTTACAATTTTTTAAAATTGTTGTTTAGAAAGCAAAAGGGGAAATGTTGGGGGATATTATTTTCAGGTGCGTGACATTGGTTTACACTCCATTTGTTTAACTCAGGGAATCTGTGTTACTGTGCTTGTTTAAAGTACCTGATGGTCCTAATAAAGAGCAGAACGGCCACTAGCAAGACAGGAGCAAGGATAGGTGGGGCTGACAGGCCAAGAGGATAAGTAGAAGGAAGAATGAAGAGTAAGAAAACAAGGAGAAAAGGACATCAGAGGCCAGCCACCCAGTCAGCCACAGAGTAAGATAGAAAAGTAAGATATACAGAACTAAGAGAATGGTAAAAGCCTAGAGGCCAAAGGTAGTCAAGATAATTTCCATTAAGAAAATCTGGCTAGAAACAAGCCACACTATGGCCGGACATTCATAACTAAGAAAAACCTCTATGTTTGATTTATTTCGGAGCTGGGTGGTTTGCCCCTCCAAAAGCCAAAAGAGTGAAAGATCACACAATAAACCTCTGTGGTTCTACAGATTGTAGGGAGCTTATCACTGACTTAACTGTTATTATCCACATATAAACAAATCCACACCACATTTGTCTTTCTGGGTCTGTGTTACCTCACTTAGCATATTTTGTTTTGGTTTCCTTTCCTAGGTCCATCCATTTATCTTTGTGTTTCTAATTTCAATTTTTAATAACTGAGTGCTCCATTGTGTAAATGTATCACATGTTCTTATCCATTGTTTTATTGGATTTAGGTTGCTTCCAATTTCTGGCTATTATTAAGTAACAGTGAAAAGAGTTAAGCAAGTGTCTCTGCAGTAGGATGAAATGTCCTAAGGTTGTATACTCAAGAGTGGCATCACCAGATCTTATTTTTTTATTGATTTTATTGAACTATACATTTTTCTCTGCTCCACTCACTTCTTTTTCCCTCCACTTCAACCTTCTCTTATGATCCCCATGCTTCCAATTTACGGAGGAGTTCCTTTTCTATTTCCCATGTAGATTAGATTCATGTATGACTCCCTTATGGTCCTCATTGTTGTCTAGGTTCTCTGGGATTGTGATTTTTAGGCTGGTTTTCTTTGATTTATGTTTAAAAAACACTTATGAGTGACTACATATGATAATTGTCTTTCTGGGTTTGGGTTACCTCTCTAAATGTTATATTTCCTAGCTCTATCCATTTGCCTGCAAATTTCAACAATCATTATTTTTCTGCTGATTAGTACTCCATTGTGTAAATATACCACATTTTCCTAATCAATTCTTAAGTCAAAGGGCATTTAGGTTCTTTACAGTTCTGGCTATGACAAACAATGCTGCTATGAACATAGTGGAGCACATGTCCTTATGGTATGATAGAGCATCCTTTGGGTATATACCCAAAAGTGGTATTGCGGGGTCTTGAGGAAGGTTGTTTCCACAGAATGGGAAAAGACCTTCACAAACCATGAATCAGACAGAGATCTGCTCTCCAACATATACAAAGAACTCAAGAAATGAGTCATCAAAAGAACAAACAATCCAATAAAAAAAATCCAGTACAGACCTAAACACAGAACTCTCAACAGAGAAATCTAAAATGACTGGACAACAATTAAGGAAACCCTTCGCTATCAGAGAAATGCAGATCAAAACAACTCTGAGATTCCAACTGACACCTGTGAGAATGGCCAAGAACAAAAACACTGATAACAACTAATGTTGAAGAGGTTGTGGGCAAAAGGGAACACTCCTGAATTGCTGGTGGGAGTGCAAGCTGGTATAGCCCCTTTGGATATCAGTATGGCAATTTCTCAAAAAATTAGCATTGCCAGATTTTGAGGTAGATCTACTGTCAGCTAGCTGAGTAACCATCACATTCATTTTCATTGTAGTTGGGGAACCTTTGAAGTCCCACTCTCAACAGATGAGCTGTTGTCTTTTAATGATCTTTGTTATTCTGATAATGTAATAAGCAATCTTAAAGTAGGTTTGATTTCTAAATACTTGGAGATTAAATATGGAACATATCTTAGGATTTCCAAGCTGTCAGAGTTTTCTTCTTGAGAATTTTCTGTTTATAACTGTACTCTGGTGTGGGAAATTCTTCTGTTTATGTTTTGCTTTTATTGTTTAATGAATAAAACTGTTTCAGCTAGTGATTTAGTAGAATAGGGCAAGTCAGGATTTCCAAGCAGAAAATGGAGGAGAGAGTAGGCAGTCAGTGAGAAGCCATGTAGCTGACACCAGAGACAAACCCCTTTGCTGGAGCTGCCAAAACTTTGCTGGTAGGCTACAACCTCGTGATGATGTACAGTAATGGAGATGGGATATAATTTAGTATAAGAGCCAGATAGAAATATGCTTAAGCTATTTGTTAAACAGTATTGCAAATAATATGGTTTTTGAGCTATTATTTTATGTCTTGGCAGCTGAAAGCGAACAAGCGGGCTCTGATAACAGTACTCAAGTTTTGAATTGTGTTATCTGTTTTCTTGATTTCCAGTTTTTTTGAGTTGTGTATATATTTTAGCTATTAGTCCTCTATCAGATATGTATTTGGTTAAAATCTTTTCCTATTCTGTAGGCTGCCATTTTGTCCAAATGTTGGTGTCCTTTTATGTGCAGAAGTTTTCAGTGTCAGGAGGTCTCATTTATTAATTGTTGATCTTAGTGTCTGTGTTAGTGATGTTCTGTTCAGAAAGTCTTTTTTTTTTTTTTTTTTTTTTTTTTTTTTTTTTTTTTTTTTTTGGTTTTTCGAGACAGGGTTTCCCTGTAGTTTCTAGACCCTGTCCTGGAACTAGCTCTTGTAGACCAGGCTGGCCTTGAACTCAGAGATCTGCCTGCCTCTGCCTCCCGAGTGCTGGGATTAGAGGCGTGCACCACTGCTGCCCGGCTCAGAAAGTCTTTTCCTGTGCTAATGAGTTCAAGGCTATTACCCACTTTATTTTCTACCAAGCTCAGCGTATCTGATTTTATGTTAAGGTCTTTAGTCCATTTGGAGTTCAGCTTTTTGCAGGGTGCTAAGGATGGATCTATTGTGACTGTTCTACACAGAGTCATCCAGTTTGACCAGCACCATTTGGTGAAGATTTTACCAAATGTACATTTCTGGCATCTTTATAAAAAATCAGTTATCAATGTATGTGTGAATTTATGTCTGGTCTTCAATTTGATTCCATTCACCAATTATCTGCCTTTATGCCTACACCATAGTTTTTATTACTATAGCTCTGTACTACAACTTGAAATCTGGGATGCTGAGATCTCCAGCAGTCTTTTCGTTGTTCAGGATTGTTCAGTCTATCCTGGTTGTTCGTTGTGTGTGTTTTATTGTTCAGGATTGTTCAATCTATCCTGGTTATTCTTTGTGTGTGTATGCATGTGTCTTGTTGTTCAGGATTGTTCCATCTATCCTTGTTGGTTTTGTGTATGTATCTGTGTGTTTTATTGTTCAGGATTGTTCAATCTATCCTGGTTATTCTTTGTGTGTGTATGTGTGTGTTTTATTGTTCCAGATTGTTCCATCTATCCTGGTTGTTCTTTTCGGTGTGTGTGTGTGTGTGTTTCCATATGAAGCTAAACACTAAACTTTAAATATCTCTGAATAACTATGTTGCAATTTTCATAGGTATTGAATCTGTAGATCACTTTTGGTGCAATGGCCACTTTTATTATGTTAAACCTATCAATCTATGAGCATGGCAGATCTTTATATCTTCTGATGTCTTCTTCAATTTCTTTCTCCAATGTCTTACAGTTTCCAGGCTGTGTGACAATGGCTTGTACCCTGTCAATTGTATTTTAATAAAATGCTGAATGGCCAGTAGCCAGGCAGGAAGAATAGGCAGACAACCAGACATTAAGTAGAGGTGAGTCAATGAGAACAGGAGAATTCTGGGAAGAAGGAAGTCCTAATCTGCAGTCTTGACCCAGGCACAGAAGAAGTAAGATGTGACTGCCTCGCTGAATAAGGCACTGAGCCATATGGCTAGCATAGACAAGAATAATGGGCTAATATATGTTATAAGAGTTAATAAGAAGTCGGAGCTAATGGACCAATCAATTTATAACTAATGTAGACCTCTGTGTGATTTCTTTTGGACTTAACAACTGTGGGAACCAGACAGGACAGAAACATCTGAAAATATTTCCATCATACAAATATTTCACTTTTTTGGTTAGAATTACCTCAAGATATATTTGATATTATTTTTAAAAGTGTGTTTCCCTGGTTTCATTTTTAGTCTGTCACTTGTATTTGAGAGGCTACTGATTCTTGTGTATTAGTTGTATCCTGTTACTTTGCTGAAATTGTTTCTCTGCTGTAGCAGTTTCTGAGTGGATTTTTAAGGTTCTGAATGTATACTATCATATCATCCCCAAGTAAAGATACTTGGACTTCCACCTTTCCTATTTCAGATTCTCTTGGTCTCCTGAAGTACACAGTAGACAAACTTTAAGAAGTAATCAGGCATGGCACAGTCTTTTCAATCTCTTTCCATATTGAGTTGTTTTCAGCTGCCCCCAGAAGCACTAGCTTTTAAGTCTGTTACAGAAAACAACTGTCCAGTCTGTTGATTATAGATCACACTTGGATCTCTCAGAGCCACTGTTTTCAATTACATTTTCTTCTCTCTTGTTGTAAAACATTTCAACAAAGAGCTAAGGAACTTCTCACGTAAATGACCCAAAGAAGAATAATGGCCAGACACATATTCTCAGGAATTCCACTGTTACAGTATGTGGAACCATCTTGGAAAATGGCATTTTGGATGTTAACTCCTTTAGTCATTTAATAAAATGCTTCTCTAAGCGCAGCTCAAAGAACCACTATATAGTTTTTGAAGGACACCTTTTTGCCTTAAACCAGACTTTGAATGTATCATTAAAATAGAATTATGGGCTATAATTTTATAGAACTTTCATTTTATTTATCCTTTAAAAAGCATTTGTTATTATTTTATGTATAGGAGTGTTTTGCCTGCATTCATTTAGTTCTTTTGTGTCTTGTCTTGTGCCAGAATAAGATGTGTTACCTCCCCTAAAACTGGAGTTATGGAAGGTTGTGAGGCCCAGTTTAGGTACTGGGACTCAAACCCAGGTTCTCTAGAATAGCAACTATTGCTGTTAATTTCTGAATCATCTTTTCATCCATTGTGATATATCTCTGACAGAAAAAAATGTAGAGGTTGATTTTGAAAGCATTCCCTGCTAATATATGAGAATGTCTTAGCATCTCAATTTTTATCCATTTAAGAAATATTAATCTGAAAATATTATCTTTAGAATTGATATAGGTCAGTCATGTAGGATATCAATAACAATATAGTCATTTCTGAGACTTTGTTTATCTATTCATGTCAAACTGAGATCTGACTGTCTAGAATGAGGGAGCTGATTTATTATTCTAAACTATGGTCCAAGCAGTCACAATTGTCACTACACCTAGACTAGAAAACAAGTCACAAAGATGAAGACCAGTACTTCTCCTTAGGATGCAAAAAGTATAATCAATTCATAAACTTTTGTAAATTTTTATTTATAGCAGGATTTTGACAAACTGATTTTATATTCTCTTTCCTGTAAGATATTATCAAAGGGAATATTAATAATAAATATATATTTATGGTATTTATTCTAAAATGTTATTTAGGTGAACTGTTTTAAGAACAATGTATAATTATGAATAACATATGCATAGTATTACATTTTCCAAATGATTTTCTTCTAGTTACTAAATGGCTGTTAATATATAGGCTGTCTGTACATTATAGTACAAGGAGATCAGATACTGTAGCATTAACATTGAAAATGTATGTGTCAAAGGTACTAAATGTTCTCAGACTGAACACATTTAGCAGTTGGTTGAAAGCAATTATTAGTTTTACTTTAGAGACATGAAAACTGAATCAAGAGAGTGTCCATAGAATTGTCAATAAAACTTCTACATAACTTATTATAAGTTCCACCCATTATTAGTGGTGACAGAGGGAGAGAAAATGTGAGCAGGGTGGAGACAGAGGGAAGGAAGAAACAAAGGGCAAAAGAGGAGAGGGAGAGAGAGGAGAGAGAGAGAGTTATGTTGAATGCATAAGTAAGGGTACCATAGCTAGCACTTCCCTACTTGTTCTTGGTATTTTTATAGAAGACTGACTTTGACTCCAAATCTAATTCAATGAATCCTTCTGGCCTGAAGATTTTGTGCAGGACTACATAACAAAAAGGAGTCCTGAGAAGCAATTTCCGGATCACTTTCGTATAGTAATGGGACCATTATATTTATACTTTGAGCCTTTATAAAATGAGCTGTATTTTATGAATTGCAATACATTTTAGCAATCACGTGGGACGTGTCAGATGTGAAGTTAATGGGACTCATTGTAAAACTTGTCTAGATTTCTGCTACTTGAGAGAGGATAAAGGTACAAATCAAAATCAAATTGGAGATGAGGAAGAAACCACCGCATCTATGCCTAATTTTGGTGAGTTATACTTTTTACCATACTTTTCAGCAGTATAGATTTGATAAGTGGATTTCCTTTTTGGCCACGAAGAAATAAATGAGATGATGAATAAGGGGAAAAATGGGGCAAGGAAGAAGAATGAAGATTTGCTAATATATTATCCATCTTCCAGATGCAGCAGAGGTACTTACATAGTTCACCGTTCTTCTAATCCTAAAAGCCATATCAAGATTTATTGTTTCGTACTAAAGACTGTGAAATAACACTTGAAGCTATAGAAAATGTCACACATTGGAGGTATTGTAATTGCTATACCTTAAATTAACCTCTTTCTTGCAGCAGAGACAGAAATTTGGGGATTGTGAGTTGCAGAGATCAGTATTCTTCCAATCTGGCATAATATCCTTAATATCCTCAAGAGTGGCAAATGAAACCTCACACATGTTAAGAGACAAGGAATCGGCACTGCAGATGAAACAATTTCTGGATTTTCGAAAGAAAGATAGCTCTGTTTTTTCCATTCTAAGACCTCAAAATATAATTCCTTATAACAGGAGTCTACAAAAGTTTTGAAGATCTAGATCATGAATATTGTAGAATTTTGTTGGAGGCATAGTTCCGTCACAAGTATTACGCTCTCCTGCTAGAGCAGAGAAGCTGCTATAGGCAAAACGTAATCAAATGGCATAGCTAGAATCCAGCAAAATTTTACTTGGGGAAACAGGTTAAAATCAGCTGACGGATTTGTATTTCTATTTGGCAGATAATAACTGCTGATGTTCTTCTACTTATAGGCATCTTAGTTTCTAAAAGGTTCTATTATATCTATCCCATCATGAGTGTGTTATTGACATGAATGTTATGGGGATAACAATGATTTCCTAACTCAATTTAAGGCCAGTTTCACAGGTGAAAACTAGTGTCTGGTACTATAAATATGACCAAAAGCTCATGTTCAGGATGCTCATGACATTAGGCAAGAACCTACTACATCTATTTTGCTAATTGTATTAGACTACCATTTTGAAAATTGAAAAGGTCTCTCATACAATACACCCCAAACACAGTTTTTCCTCCTTCCACTCTCCCTACATTCTTCCTACCTCTTCTCTCCCACAGATTCACACTCTCCCTCCATTTTATGTTCAGAAACTATAGTCAAACACACAAAACAAGATATAATAAGACAAGGAAAAAGCCCTTTTGTCAAACTGGACAAAGCAACCCAATAAGGAGGAAGAGTCCCAAGAATAGGTATAAGAGTCAGTGATATACCTATTACCTGTTAGGAGTTTCATAAAACATCAAGCTGACAGCCATAACATATGTGCAGAGGACCTGGTACAGACCCATGCAGGCCCATATTTGAAGCTTTGGTCTCTGTGAACTCACATGAGTCCTGCTTAGTTGATTTGGTTGAGCCATGTTCTTCTGGTATTTTCTATCCCCTCTGATTTTTGCAGTCTTTCCGTGCAAAGGGACCTGACGGAGAACCCAGACTTAGACACTCTGCATGAATGTTTTACTGTGGGTCTCTGCTGCCAGAGGAAGCCTCTCTAATGATTACTGGGTAAGACAGCAATCTATAAGTATAGAAGAATATGATTAGGAAATATGTATTTATATTTACTTACTTTTTTATTTTTCAAATAGTAGTTTATTCTACATTAAGTCTCTGGTCTCTTCAGCCTCTGGTTTCTGGCCATCCAGACAGTGTAGGACATGGGCTTCCTTACATAGTATGGGCCTCAAGTTAAACCAAAAGTAGTGTAGATCTCAGATCTCATCAGAGAAACTTTGTGCAACCGACAGCAATTAACACAGACCATATAACTGGTCAACATTCAGATAAGTGTCTTCAGAGTTCTTGACCACAGCTGGGACTTCTGAATCACCCACCAATACCTTTTGAAGAGAGGGCAGAAAAACTGAAAGAGCGCAGATTGAGGAGGTCAGGAGTGAAGCATTGTCTGACTTTCAGGCAGCTAAGGTTACCCGAATAAGAGCTGCACAAGACCAAGCCGGTCAAATCTCCAGCATAAATAAGGAAAAGCAGTTGGTAGTCAAGGGCTACTAGGAAAGGAAAAGTTGATTTTTTTTTTTTAGATATGTGACCATGGAGTTCTGACCATGTTCCAGTAATTGGCCCCATTCTTATCCATATATGAGCAGCAGTATTTAGACTTGGTTGGTTATTAATGAAGACAGAAAAGATAGACATGAATTTGGGAAACAGATATGAAGGAGGGAATTTGGAGAAGTTTGTTGAGTATAGTGGGAGGTAGATGTGATCACAATGTATTGTATTCATGTATGCCATTCTCAAAGACTAATTTTAAATTATCATATGTAAAAATCAAAAGGCCACTCCATGCCCATTCCTATTAAGCAAGAATGGCACTATGAAATTGTCTGCCAATATAATACAGAGCTGGTGAGTGGTGTCTGATGAGTCTCTTTGTTCTTATTTTGAATGCTATGCCCAGAAAGAAAAACAAGAAGTTTGATGTCTCCTCTAAGGAAATAATCATTGTTGGGCAGGTTTAACTGCTATTTCCTTTACTGAACAAATGCCAACTGTGAAATGTGTACCCCTTTCTTGCTATAAATATGCTTGCACAAACTTACTTTTTCTTCGCATTACCAATGTTCCCTTACTGAAGGAAAAATTATCATGAATTTTCATGATACCTTTTCAGACTGTTGTAGAACTGAACTGACATTTATTTCTCCAAGCATACTTGAAACACCCTGGCCTCTAATTTAAACTCCAGTCAGATGTTGCACATTACAACTTCAGAGGGTGATGGTAGCTTGAATTCCACCTATCCGAGTGTGCCCAAACTTCTAGATCTTGCATTTTCCTTTCTTTTATTTCTAAAAAAATATGTTTTAATTAACTAATTAAAAATAATTTTACATCCTGACTGCAATTTCTCTTCCTTCCTCTCCTCACTACCTCCCTTCTGCTTTCCCTTCCTCCTATCCATTCCTTATTGATTTCTAGTAAACAAAAAACAAAAAAGAGTAGACCTCCCATGTATATCCAAAACGCACAGCATATCAAGTTGTAATAAGGCTATGCATCAACCCTTGTTTTAAGACTGGACAAGGCAAACCAGTATGAGGAATAAGGACCCAAAAGCCAATTAACAAGTCTGGAAACCTGCTTGTTCCCATCATTAGGAGTACCACAAGAAGAACAAGCTATGCAACTGTCACATATATACAGAGTACCTAGGTCAGTCCTATGCAAGCTCCCTGGTGGTTGGTTCAGTCTCTGAATTATTTGAGCTCAGGTTAGTTGATTCTGTGGGTATTCTTTTAATGTCCTTGAACCTTCTGGTTCTTATTATCCTCCCCCTGCCCCCATTTTGCATTATTCCTTGAGCTCAGTCTCATGTTTGATTGTTTCCACCAGTTGCTATATGAAGCCTCTCTGATGACAATTGGGGTAGACACTAGTCTATGAGAATAGCAGAATGTCAGGAATTATTCCATTGCCCCCTTTTTTTTGCGAGTTGTGTTTGGTTCTATCTTAGATCTCTGTGCCATCCAACCTCAGGGTCTTCCTGCTCAAGGAATTTTCAGGGGTGGCTCACTCTTGTTGCATGGTAATCAAGCTGGACCAGTCATTTGTTGGCCACTCCCACAATCTCTGTGCCACCTTTACCCCAGCAGATCCCCTAGGCAGGCCAGACTGTAGGTGGAAGTCTATGTGGCTGGGTGGGTGTCCCAATTCCTCCACTAGAAGCCTTGCCTGGTTGCAGGAGATGTTCAGTTCAGGCTACATATTTGCGATTAACAACTCTCAGCTGGGGTTATCCCTGTAGATTCCTGAGAGTTTCCCTTTTACTGAGTTTCTGCCTGATCCCACATGCCTTCCTTTCTCAGTGAGCTCTTTCAGTACTCTCTCCCACAACCCCACACCCACCTGATCCCTCATGTTTCCATCCCTACTCACCCCTAGTCCACCTATGCCATCTCTTCTATTTTTCCTTCTCAGAGAGATCCATGCATCCACCCTTGGGTACTCCTTGCAACCTAGTCTCCCTGGGTCTGTGGATTGTAACATGCCTATCTTTTACTTACAGCTAATATCCACTTTTAAGTGAGCCCATATCATGTTTGTCTTTCTGTCTGAGTTACCTCACTAAAGATGAGTTTTTTAAAGTTTCACCTCACTAAAGATGATTTTTTTAAATAGTTTCTTCCATTTGTCTTAAGATTCCAGGATGTCATTGTAACAGCTGAGTAATAATCCATTGAGTGAATGTGCTATATTTCCTTTATCCATCTTTGGTTGAGGGACATCTAGGTCATTTCCAGGCTCTGGCTATTTTAAATAAAGCAACTAATGATATAATACTTGAGCAAGAACCCTTGTAGTATGTTTGAGCATTCTTTGGGTAAATGTCCCAGATTGGTATAGCTGGGTCTTGAGGTAGATTGATTCCCAACTTTCAGAGATATCTCAATTTTGATTTCCAAAGCTTGCACTACAACTAGCAATGGAGAATTGTTAGCATTGCTCCACATTCTATCCAGTATGAGCTACCACTTGGGGTTTTGATCTTAGCCATTCTGACAGGTGTAATATATCTTGCAATTTCTTAATACAAATTGACTTCCCTAGTGAACGTCTCTGATTAACTCTGTCTATGAGTAGTTACATACATGGCTTCCTTTTCCTTTAAATAGACTGCTGTTGTATTAAAGGCAGAAATAGCTGTTCTATTTTTATTTTGTTTGCTTTTCCACCAATGGGAGATTTATCAAATGATTGAAACTTACAGTGCTATAGAATTCTAAGTTATATGATTTAATAATGTTCTGTATAAACAAAGGCTGTGCTGCATCCTTGATGGTCTTAGCCCAATATTCTTAATCATTGGGAAACATTTTATCAAAGAAAAGTTTGTTTGGTATTTAGTAATATCAATTGAAAATAAAATTTAAAAACAATTGTCCTCCTTGAAGGTTAAACTTTAATGACACAGGGTTGGCAAAGTACGTTTTATTCAGATCTATATCCTCCTTGCTTTAAAGTGGGATAAGAAGTCTCAGCATGCTAAAAGTTGGGGGGGTGGGGCTCCAGACATTTTACTCCTAACCATTCAATCTGACATCTGTGAAATGATGATTATAATCAGAGTTCACATATCTGTTGATCAGTGGTAAAGAGAGTCCAAATATATTGATGTATTAGAACACTTCATTCCATTTAAATACGAGAATAGTTTAAATATACCATTAACATGTTAAACAAAACCCAATGTGACTTATTTAATCTGAAAAGAAGATTTGAGGGCTTAACATAAAACTTTCAAATCAATTCTACTTTAAATAGATTCCATTTATAAAAAAAATCATGAATTTAAAATGTTGGAGAGAACAAAAGAAGAGTGTGTGTGTGTGTGTGTGAAATACGTTCAGACGAAGCCAAACCAAACAAACAGAAAGACAAAGTCAATAGTCATCATAATAGTAGTTTCATTAGTGCTGCAAAATCAAGCTGCTCAGGTTGCATAGTGGAAACAGTCAGTTTCCAAAGCCTTTTGCATCAGGTATGCCGCTGAGCTGTGACATTAAACCTCTTATCCCCAGGACAACAGATTACATTCCCTCGCAAAGTGTCAACTCTTTCTTCTGTTCACATTTGGAGTGGTTCATTAACTTCCTTTGAGGAATAGTATGAATGAGCTGGTTAAAGGCCGTCAGTATAAGCTGGGCTCTTGAATGGATGTGAAAGAAGAAACGTACTTGTCATTTTCGTATCCAGTGATGATACAGAACTAACTGGATATCCTTTCATTACACTTTATTCATCAACTTATGTATATATAAGTAGTTACATATGTTTGTTTTGAAACAAATAAGGATCCCGTAGCTGGTCTAGAACTTTCCTTCCTTCTGCCTGAGCACTCGGACAACAGTCAGAAAGCAGCAAATGGGCTCACTCAGCTACCTGGCCAATGGGTCTTGCAGGGAGTACTATGATGGAGAGACAAAGGTTGAAACCTAATAAGAAGGTAATGATGGAAATCTTTCTACCTTTTCTGGCTTGAGAAAATGTCCTCAGTATAGATTTTACTGGAATGAAGGTATATAGACTATTACATAAGAATAGTTACCAAAAGTTATTTTGTATTTCTATTGATAACTATTTGTATCCCACAAAACATTAATAATTGATTTAATGAATTTGAGTCACCCTCCCCCTTCTTCTTCTTCTTCTTCTTCTTCTTCTCTCTCTCTCTCTCTCTCTCTCTCTCTCTCTCTCTCTCTCTCTCACACACACACACACACACTCACACACACACACAAACACAAACAAACACACACACATACACACAAACTACAAATGACAAATTATTCATCAATGGAAAACATTTAAAACTGTGTAAATATAGTTCCCAAACCCAATGGAGTTGTCTTACACTGTCTAACTGCATCCTTCTGTGTGTAAATATATAGGATAACAGAGATCCATGTAATACCTTTGTGATACACGCTCAACTTGCATGGACTGACTAGGACACAATTTCAAACTGTGCCGTGTAACACTCACATAGGTATTCTGCAAAAGGTTGTGTAAATATATTTAAACCCCACAGTCAGTTGATTTTGCCTAATGGATATGTTTGGGAAAAGCAAAGCAAAAGAAAACAAAACAGATAGAACTGATTCAATCATTTGGGAAAACTGAGGCATCTCTGAAGAAATACTGCCAGTGAACAGGCAGTCATACGTTCATCTAAACTTTCTCTTGCCATTATTTATGATTTTCAAACTTGTCTAACGTGTCCCCAAAGTATGCCCCAATCCGAGATATGCCATGCATGTTCTAGTTATAGTTCTGTCATTTTTTTACTAAACCCTGAATAATACAGTTAATAATGTAGCTGAAGTAACAAGGCGTGACTCCCAAGGCTCCCATAAAAACTTACACAGCTTCTACTCTTGGATCTTTTTTAATTGGTTGTCTTGGAAACCACCCATGATACTGTGGTGAAATTCAGGCTGCATACAATTACCCCTTATATCCAAGGGGAACTGATTCACAGACTCATTGTACATGTCCCAAACTGTGGATACCCAAAACCCTTGAATAAAACAGAGTGCTGTTTTCATCCAATTTGACTATACACTCAAAAAGATTTTCCGTTTTCATTATCTATAATATCTAAGACTATAAAGCTTCTGTAAACATTTATTTTGTTTGTAAACATTTATTTTATTTTTATTCTTAATATTTATTATTAGAAATTAATATGAAGAAAAATATCTGTCCATGTTTGGTACAAAGTCCGTGGCCATGTCAGAGGAGCAACATGTAGTAACTGACTTCAGGGTGTCAGTCCATCATGAGGAAAATTCCCGATGGTTGAATCTCAAAGCAGGAGCCCACAAACCCTAGAATGTCTTTTTATCCTGCTGTGTCTTTACATGTTTGTGGCTGCCAGCTTTCTCTGGTATCTGACTAGGGAGATCACACTCCCTGTAATGTAGTGTGTTTATCACATGCAAACATCATATCCTACTTGGCTTTTATTTACAAGTGGATTGTTATGAAAATGATTTTTTTTCCTAAGCTATATTGTTTAATTGATAATAATAATGTGACTTTAAATAGAGTTTTGACGATGAAATATATAAACAAGGAAGTGTCACACGGCTAGATAACATGGGTTTCTATTGAGGAGACCTGTAGATCTGTCTTAGGTTAATGGTTAAGAAAAACAAGTGAGTCCCAATAGCCCAGCTAGTTTAAATTCCTTAAATCTTAATGCAAAAAGATGTAGTCACAGGTTTTGGTGTGCATCATTAGCTGAAACAAAGCCTTAAATTAACTTCAGGTTAGATCAGATGTTTTGATAATCACTTTGAGATGAACTACCACAGAAAACAATCTGCCAATCTGAAGTTCACAAGAACACATAGCTGAGACCAAACATATAAAAATACAATTGTTACTAGCTAATGTACTTTCCTTGCGAGGGCTGGTTGAGGATCAAAGGCGATAATAAATTCCTTAGACCTAATTTTGTCCTCGGTCTCCTGATATAAAAAAACTATTGGTAAATGGGTATGTGCCCCAAAGACTTAAACTAGAGGTGATTGATTCCTTTTCATATCTATTAAAGTTTAGATTTGTGATTACTTTAAGATTCCTTACAAGATTATCTTTCAAATAAGTAATGAAATTAATTGGCCCTTTCTTAGTAAATTTAAAATACAGCCTGCCAGGTAAAGACCTAACTGAAAACAACACATTGCTTGCCACTTGGTTAATTATAACAAGTTTTTTTGGGTATGAATGTATGTGACTTCTTGGGATAATTTGTTTTTCACCTGTAATACATAAAGTGTTCAATCATGTAAGGAATATGCAAAACATGCTTTTTTTACTGTTTTGTATTCATTATAATAATTCACTTGAAAAATAGAATGTATAACCACATCATAATTTCTATATTGCTTGAAAAACTTTGTTGGGGTTTATAAGTTGTAGAAACAAGTATACAGTAGAAAGAACAAATCAATAACACAGAAGAAGGAAAAATAAAGAAGGAAATCATTGAGAGAGTGTATCTTTTTCCCTAACTTCCACAGATAAAAAAAATTCTAGTATATATTGACTCCATAGATTCCTTTTGAGCCCTGTGCTTCTGGGTGCTAGCCCCCAAGTACTGATACTACAGACTCAGTTTTTTAAAAAAAGATTTTAAATGGATTTTCTTAATAATAGGGTGAAGTAGAAGCTGTCTATCTGTGACTGTGCAGGAGAAGAGTCTGAATAAGGAAAGATAAACTCTATTTCAAAGAAGGGAGAAAGAAGGGAAGAGATGTAGAAATGCATAGAAGTGTAAAAGGATACTGAAAAGTGTGGCTGGGGTCTACTTTTATTTTCAATTAGTTTGTTGGGTGGTGGTAACTTCATCCAGAAAGTAATGCAGGAAGCCCTGGTGAAAAGAGAGATGGTTCTGCATACATGGGAGAAATCACAGAACACATGAGTCCCAACTATGGTTTTTTCCATTCATCTAGATATATAATTCATCAGTTTTTGAAATATGATCTCTATGACCTAAAGCTTGAACTCTTTTAAAGCTAAAGATAACCTTAAAGTCCTGATCCTCTTGTCTCCACCTACTGCATACTGTGAATCACCATTCCTGCAGTGGGGGTTTAGTTTAAGAGTGATTACTACCATTGACTGGTCCATACTTGAAATCCCATTTTGCTACCATATGTAAGTGGATGGCAGCTAGAAATCCCATTGGTAGGGAACTTGGTTTTTAACCCTTAGAAGCATGAGAATTAGGAAACTAAAAAGGTGAGCTTGTGTTTGGTCTGCCCTGACTCCTGGGAGACATTTGTTGAGAGCAAGATGCTGAGAAGTCGAATCTGTCAAATTGGTATGTGCAGGAGGCATGACACAGTACTTCCATGGTGAAATTCATATAAGACAAGAGGCATGATACAGTACTCAGGTTGCAAAATGCATAGGGATAGATTTGCTGCTTTCAGTTACATAGAACAGATCTTATCACCTGAGAACAACTCTGGAATTTGATAGCTTGAGGATTAGTTTGTCAGTAGATCAAATTGTGGAGTCATCTCTCTGCTGTGGAGAACTCGGAAGCTCTAGTGGTCCACTGGATCCTATTCTTACTTTTTTTTTTCTCCCCAGCAGGATAATAACACTTCAGTCTTTAAAAAAAGCAGACAAGTCTTTGATGTCTAGAGGTTTCATGTTGTGTGCGCTTATTAAACTTAAATACACTTGTAAGAGATCCTTAGCTAGAATATTAGTTAAGTAAAGAGATACCGTCTGGGTATTAGTATGATGTCAAGCACTTGGCCCACAAACTGAATACTTTAAAGTGTGGCCATCGGAGGAATCTTACATACCAAGAAAGAAAGATAGCTCTGGTGGTTATCAGAAACTTGTCCAAGAAAGTATCAACAGGTGAATAAAGCATGGGAGAGAGAAATGAGTTCTCGATTCAACTGAGTCCACCTCTCTGTGTGTAACTGAAGCTTTTGTATTTTTCCAGATAAAAGTTGTAACTTCCACCCTGCTCATAGTCTTCCCTCAATGTTTTAGGGCATTTTCGATTTATCATAATTTTAACTATATTCTTTTTTATTCATTCAATTAATTTAATTTTTTATATTTTTATTATTGTACCATCTTGTATATTTTTTCTTTTGTTTTTCCTTTCATAAAGAAAATAGATTTTTTCATATAATGTATTCTAATTACCATTTTCCTCCCTCAATTGTTCCCAGATACTCCCCACCTTCCTATCAAAATCCCCAAACTTTCTCTCTTTAAAATACAAAAAGTCATCTAAAAACAATACTGAAATAAAAATAAGATAAAACAAAACAAACATACCATAACAGAACAAAACAAACCAACAAAAGGAAAAAAGCACACCCCAAAAGAGTAAGAAACACATATAGATGCAAAGACACTCATGTTCATTCACCCAGAAATCGCATATAACACATAACTGGAAACCAATATATACACAAAAGTGAGGGAAAAGACTTGAAAAGTCATTAAGAGAAATCTTTCAAAAGTGCCACTGAGTTTGATTTGTGTTGATTTTTTACTGCAGGTCATGACCTTTAAGAGTGGTTCGTATGCCCAGAAAGACTCCACTGGAAAAAAATCTAATTTTTTTTGCAAGCAGTTATTAATTAATGATACCTTCTGGGTTAGGGATGGGCACTTGTGTTCAGTTCTCCTCCCAGTTCTGGGGTGCCATCTTGCTTAGCCCCCTAGCAGGGTCTGTATACGCTGTCACCGTCTCTGGGAATTTCTATGTTCATCAGGTCCTGCTATATTTAGAAGGCCTTGTTTCTTTGGTGTCCTCAGTCCCCTAGGATTCATAAAATGTTTTTACCTCCCTTTCTTTAAGGTTCCCTGAGCGCTAAGCAGAGGGATTTGATAGAGACATTTCATCCCGGACTAATTATTCCAAGGTATTTCACTATGTACCCATTTTCTGGCTGTGGGTTTCTCTATCCGTTCCCATCTATTGAAAGAGTAAGCTTCATGATGCTCTGATGAGCAAGACATTGAACTATAAAGGAAAAGAATATCACCAGGTGTCATTTTATTGTAATGCTTCTTTAGTAGAACAGCAGTATTTGGATTTCCTTTGTGTCGCTGGGATAACTAGGCTCAGGATCTTGACAACCCAAGCAATGTCAGTGATGGGTTCCATCTGTTGTAGTGAACCTTAAATCCGAGCAGATATTGGTTGGTGACTCCCACAAGCTTTGCGCCCCTATTGCACCAGCAGGGCTTGCAGGCAGGTCTTCATTGTAGATTGGTGGTTTTGTAGCTGGGTTGGTGTATATATTTTCCCTTTGATAGTGTGCAGAGTTCCTTCAGGTACCACAAACACTAGTCAGTAGAGGTGAAGGCTCCAGGAAGGCACAAGCTCTGATTCTCTGTCTTCAACCAGTTATGTAGGTGGTGTTTTCAGCAGTAAAGACAAAGCGTTTGTGGAGAGTAGTCATACCCTTGACAATAGCCTGGGTTGTTTCCATTTCTGGTACTGGAAGCCTTATTTGGTGACAAGACATAGCTGGTTAGATCTCCATCCCTCCCATTTCCTGGCTATTTGGTGATTTTCTTAACTCACCTTCAAATATGTATGTTATTTAGGAAGTTTCTATAGTATTAAATTTCCATATGACCCTTCAAATGTCCCTTAGTTTCAGCTGTTCCTTTATATATTTTCTCTCTCACCCCATTTTTTTCTCCCTATCCAAATCTGATTCGTCTTTTCAAGCCTCCATGCCAGTGCATGCATAACTATTTTTCTATGATTATTTATGTCTCTTTCCCTCATTCTTAGCTCTGCATTGAAATAGTATTTGAATCTATCTTTTTGTTCTTTATAAAAGACTAAAGTACTTATTTTATCTTTATTGCCCTTCACAAATTTATCTAATTTTGTTTTTTTCAAAATTGGAAAATATTTAAGCTTTTAAAAATTTTCTCTAAAATCATTTATTCAAATTATTTTTAATTTTATTAATTTAACCTTGTTTCTCTGTCCTCCAATGTCTTTCCTCTTACCCACACCTTATTCATGTCTACATACAAACTTATTCTATTGTTTATCAGCAGCACATTCATCATTAGTTTTTCTATTTCCTCTTTTCCAGGCATAGATGAGGTATTAGTGATATTTTACTAATTTTTAAAAACTTCCTTTATTCATTGTGACAGACTCTAACTCTACAAAGGGTTACCATGGCTCATATATTAGATTTGAATAACATATTTGTCTCAATTTTCTGAAGTCTAAGGTAAATTGTTTTAAAGAAAATGAAAGCCTTTTTTTATGAGATATTACATCAGACTTAAGTCAAGTAATTTAAATTTATAATCATACTTATGCTATCTCATAGGTTATAGTAATATTTTTATAAAGCATAGACAATTTTAAAGGATTAAATGTAGCAATCGCTTAGTGTTTAATGAGGCAACTATAGACATACACAAATTGTGCATTGAATAATATATCCTCTCCTCATGATTTTCCTCAAACAAAATTATCTTTATATAATTTCTCCTCCATTTAGTCCTTTAAATTCAAGGTAAATTACCCAATTTATTTCCACTCACTTAAAATAATTTACAGCATTCTTGTTCATTCGATGAGAAGTTGGAGTTGAGAACAAAACGACTTGTGAAGGGACACACACTAAAAGAAAGGGAGGTTGAGAGTTAAAACTCATTATGCTCTTGGTTCCTCCATTACTTGTCAAACTAAAGATCAATGCCACAATTCTTATCAATTATTGTCTTTCAAATCCACTGGGAAAATGAAATTTTCTGGACCAAAAAGGGAAAATATATCCTGAAAGTTACAAACACAAAAAATAACCCAACAGGTTTGCTTTCACTGTACTAAGCTCTAATTCATTTGAGGGTAGGGATTTTGTGTGAGTGTATGTGTATATGTGTGTACGTGAACACATGCATGAGCATGCATACACAATATGTGCATGAATGTTTAAAAAAAAGAGTTCTGATGTTGGATAACTTCCCCATGACTTCTCACCTCATTTTCTGCCATGTTTTTTTTTCTTTCTTTTTTCCACTAAAGCTCTCTTACCCACTGATGGATATGCCTGGATTATAACTCCCTAAGATCGTCAAACTTTCTCCTTCAGTATAATTGCATACCACCAGGTAAACTATTTTTATCTTTAGATTTTTTTTTTTATACTTTTATTTTTTTTTATATTTAAAAATTTCCATCTCCTTCCCTCCTCCTCCCCCCTCCCTCCCCTCCTTCTCCCCCTTCTCTCCCCTCCTTCTCCCCCTTCCCTCCCCTCCCCTCCACCCATACCTCCCCTCCCTCCCTCTCAAGGCCAAGGAGCCATCAGGGTTCCCCACTCTATGCTAAGACCAAGGTCCTCCCAACTCCCCCCAGGTCCAGGAAGGTGATCGACCAAGCTGAGAAGGCTCCCACAGAGCCCGTCCATGAAGAACAATCAGAGCCCAGAGCCATTGTCCTTTGCTTCTCAGTCAGCCCCCGCTGTTGGCCACACTCAGAGAGACGGGTTTGGTCGCATGATCCATCAGTCCCATTCCAACTGGAGTTGGTGATCTCCCATTAGTTCTGTCCCACCGTCTCCATGAGTGAACGCACCCCTCTCGTTCCTGACTTTCTCCCTCATGTTCTCGCTCCTTCTGCAGATTTTTTAATTGTTTTTATTGAGTTATATTTTTTCTGTGCTCCAGTCCCTTCCTTTCCCCTTCCCTTCTACCCTCTCCCATGGTCCCATGCTCCTAATTTACTTAGGAGATCTTATCTTCTTCTACTTCTCATGTAGAATAGATACATGTATGCCTCTCTTAGGGTTCTCTTTGTTGTCTAGGTTCTTTGGGAATGTGAATTGTAGATTGTTGTTTTTTTTTCTCTTTATGTCTAAAAGCCACATATGAGTGAGTACATATGATACTTGTCTTTCTGGGTCTGGGTTACCTCATTCAATATGATGTTTTCTAGATCCATCCATTTGCCTGCAAATTTCAACACGTCATTTTTTTTCCACTGTGTAGCACTCCATTGTGTAAATATACTACATTTTCCCTATTCATTCTTCAGTCGAGGGGTATTTAGGTTGTTTCCAGGTTCTGGCTATGATAAACTGCTATGAGCACAGTTGAGCTCATGTCCTTGTGGTACAATTGAACATCCTTTAGGTATATACCCAGAAGTGGTGTTGCTGAATCTTGAGGTAGTTTGTTTCCTAATCTGAGAAATTGCCATAATGAAATTCAAAGTGGCTGTACCAGTTTGCACTCCCACCAGCAATGGAGGAGTGTTCCCTTTACCCCACATCCTCTCCAGCATAAGTTGTCATTAGTGTTTTTGATCCCACCAAGTCATCTTTATGTGGTGTGTGTATGTACGATATTTACTCAGGTCATACTCATGACATCCACTGGCTTGGTATGGTAGTTTGAATGTAATTGGCCCCCATAATCACATAGGAAGTGGCTCTATTAGAAGATGTAGCTTTGTTGGAGTGGTTAAGGCCCAGTTGGAGGAAATATGACACTGTGGGGGGTGGACTTTGAGGTTTCCTATGCTCCAGATACCATCTAGTGTCTCAGTTGACATCTTCTTGCCGCAAGATGTAGCAGTCTCAGCTCCAGCACCATGTCTGCCTGTAAGGGGTGGGGGTACGCTCCTTTCCATGATGATAATGGTCTAAACCTCTGAAACTGTAAGTGAACTCCCTCAATGAAATGTCGCCCTTATAAGAGTCGCCGTGGTCATGGTGTCTCTTCACAGCATCAAAATAGCCTAACTAAGATACTGGGCAAGTATGCTACCAACTGAGATATCTCACTAACATATAAGTTAAGTTTTACAAACTATTCACAAATCTTATTATTTAGTGTAATAAATTAGAAGCATGGCTAAGAAAAGTGTGGGATTTTTTTTTACACTAATGTTGTGATTTTCTAGGAATGATAAGGGATTGAAATTAGTTGGGGGTGGTTCCACACTAATACGTATTTGCTAGTATGGACCTTGCAAATAAATAAATGAGTAAATAATAAATAAGTAAAATCATGCAATGTATTTTCAAATGTTAAATAACCTAGGCCTTTAGTCATTCATAATAAATCTGAAAATATACAAATATATTTTTCAGCTAAAAAATAATTGTATCCTGAAGCGGTGTTAGCTGTGTAGGCCCACTGTATTAGGGTGATTTGCACATTATTATTCCTACGAGAACTAGGTTTCATGGTGAAATAATATAATTGGTGCCTACCTAATCATGTGCAGTTTCCAGTTTCCCTACAGTAGCCATAATCCAAGGAACAAAGAAACTACATGAACAGCCTTAGGTCTGGCTTTGCTGGAGAAAATGTATCACTGGGGGTGAGTTTTGAGGTTTCAAAGGCTGAATCAGTTACAGTATCTCTGTATTCCTGGTGCCCAAAGATCTGAATGTAGAACCCTTAGCTACTTCTCTAGTACTATATCTGCCCCAAAATACCATGATTATAAAGAACTAAGTCTTTAATACTGAAAGCAATTAAATGATTTCCTTTCATGGTGTCTCTTCCAAGCAATACAACACTGTCTAAGACAGTGAAACATACACACTTCTTATACTGAATGTGCTTCAGGATTCTCTTGACTGGTTATCATTAAGAAGGGAAAAGTCCCTGAGTGGTGCTGGTACACACCATTAGTCCCAGTACTTGAGAGGCAAAGACAGGTGGATTTTAATAAACTTCATAAGTTCAAAGCCAGTCTGGTGTATAAGAACTAGCTCCAGGACATCCAGTGCTTTTACACAGAGAAACCCTATCTCAAACAAATAAACAAACAAGCAAATAAGAAAACAAAACCAAAAAATGAAAGAAAAGAAAAAAGGGTAAAGTACATGACTATCTATGTTGAGTTGGATACAATTTATTTTTACATGTTTCTAAATCATTCTATGAAGAGACTATTACAAATATATGCCTTGAGGACCTTGATAGAAGGAAGCAATTTCATTATTTTTGGATAATATCAACCTATAATTTAAGAAGCTTTACTGGATTGGTACTGATTTTATTCTCAATCTGAAATTGTCTTGGCTGTTTTGAGACTTATTAAACAGAGCTTCAATTCCAGACTGCTCAGGTCAGAGCACACAAGTCAGGTCATAATATAGATGGTGATTCTCCACAACAAAGTGCTCTAAGACACACGAATTCCATGTCAGAAACATCACAGCTGTCCAGATATGAGACTTGTATGATCTATGGCATCTGCAGTGGCTCTACAGAAAAAAAAAACATACCAATGGTAAGCAAACAGCTTCTGTTGAAAAAAAAAACACACATAAGAAAAAAGAAAGAAACTCTTGAAGTAATTTAAGGGTCATTTTAGTTTTTATGTACATGTATGCATCCGTGTGTGCTTATGCATGAAAGCATCTGCATACAATGCACTCATGCACCTTCATTTATGTACAGATGGATATCTGTGTATGCTAATATAGAAATTAGATGTCAGCCACAGTTTTTATTCTTCTGGACATCCACTTTTTGAGACAGAGATTTTGAGATTTTTTTTCTTTTTTTTTTTTCTTTAAAAATTTCCATCTCCTCCCCTCCTTCTCCCCCTTCCCTCCCCTCCCCTCCACCCATAGCCCCCCTCCTTCTCCAAGCCACGGAGGCATCGGGGTTCCCTACTCTATGTTAAGACCAAGGTCCTCCCAACTCCCCCCAGGTCCAGGAAGGTGATCAACCAAACTGAGAAGGCTCCCACAGAGCCCGTCCATGCAGAAGAGTCAAAGCCCAGCGCCTTTGTCCTTGGCTTCTCAGTCAGCTTCCACCATCTGCCACATTCAGAGAGTCCGGTTTGGTCTCATGTTCCATCAGTCCCATTCCAACTGGAGTTGGTGATCTCCCGTTAGTTCTGTCCCACAGTCTCCATGGGTGAAAGCACCCCTCACGGTCCTGACTTTCTTTCTCATGTTCTCCCTCCTTCTGTTCCTCATCAGGACCTTGGGGGCTCAGTCCGGTGCTCCAATGTGGGGCTCAGTCATTTTCTTCATCTATTGCCTGGTGGAGGTTCTATGGTGATATGCAAGAAATTCATCAGTATAGCTATAGGAACTGGCCTTTTCAGGCTCCCTCTCCTCAGCTGCCCAAGGAACTAGCTGGGGGCGTCTCCCTGGAAACCTGGGAACCCCTCTAAAGTCTCTTGACAACGCTCAGATGGCTCCCTAAATTAAGATATATGCTTCCCTGCTCCCATATCCACCCTTCCTGTATCCCAAGCATCCCATTCCTCCGAGCTCCCCCCATTCTCCCCATCACCTGCTTTTCTCTCCCCATCTTCCCTTGGCCCCGTCTCGCCCCACCCTCAAGTTCCCAATTTTTGCTCGGCGATCGTGTCTACTTCCAATATCCAGAAGGATTACTATATGTTTTTCTTTGGGTTCAAGTAGCCTAGACTGACTGTCTAGGAAGTTTTAGGGATCTATTTGTATGTCTCTAGGATTGGGATTGCATATAGACCCCATTGCACTCAGTTTTTCTTGTTTGATGTGGATTCTGAGAACAAGTTAACATCAAGCAATTTGCTAATGGAACCATCTCTAGCTCTTGCACTTAAGTTTATTACTTAGGTTGTTTGATAATGGTCCTTTGTTTTCTCTTTAATGAGTGATTTCAATGATTGAGACTTTAAGAAGCAGCTTCTTAAGAATGCAACATCAAACCAGAAAGGCACTCAAAAAGACATAATCAAATCCCATCACCAGAAACACAAAACTTCCTAACGATCATAATTCCATGAGAACAAAATAAAATTCTTGTATATATTAAGAGATACAAGAGAAATACCTCTATAAAATAAAGGCAGTTTACAGCAATCTGATATCCAGCATCAACACAAATGGAGAGAGAGTTAAAGAAATTCCAACCTATTCAGGAACAAGACAAGGTTATTCACTTTCTCCATAACTATTCAATATATTATTTGAAGTCTTACCCAGAGCAATAGGTCAACTGTAGGAGATCAAGTTGATAAAAATTGAAACAGAAGTCAATCTATCTTTATTTGCAGCAGATATAGCATACTAAGTGACCATAAGGATCCCGCCAGTAAACTCCTAAAGCTGATAAACACTTTCAACAAAGTAGCAGAACACAAAACTAACTTACAAAAATCAGTAGCCCTTCTATGTCCAAATGAAAAAAGGACCAGGAAATAAGCAACAGCTTTCTTAAGAACCTGAAATAACAGGAATACCTTGGAATAACTCTACACAAGCCAGTGAAACACTTTTATGATAAGGAACTTCAAGTCAATAGAAAATGAAATTGGGAGATAAAAAGAACCACCATGCTCATGGATTGATAGGATTAGCAGTAAAAATGATCATCCTAATAAAGCAATCCTCATGCTCAATGCAATCCCCATCAAAATTCCAACATGCTTATTCAATGATCTTCAAAGCACAATATTCAGCTTTATTTGGAAACACAAAATACTCAGGGTAGCTAAAACATTCCTAAAAAATATAAAGAACTGCTGGAATTATCTCCTGTCCAAATTTCAAGTTTTACTACCAAGCTATATCAGTTAAAAATGGCATGGTATTGGCTGGCACAAGCCAGACATGCTGATCAATGGAATTAAATTGAAGATACAAATATAAATCCACATTGCCATAAATACCTAAATTTTTGATAAAGTATCCGGAAACATACACTGGAAAAATGAAATAATCTTCACCAAATTGTAGTGATAAAACTGGTTGACTGAATACAGGAGAATCTAAATATATCTATATTAATCACCATTCACAAAACTCAATTTCAAGTGTACCAAAATCCTCAATATAAAACCAGATACACGAGCCTGATAGAAGAGAAATTGAATAATAGTCTTGAACACATTGGTACACAAGATGACTTTTTGAACAGAATACCATGAGCACAGACACAAAGATAAAATAATAATGAATGGGACTTCATAAAACTTTTCAACTTTTAACTTTATTTAAAGTTGGATCCATTAGTGGTGATTAGGTTATTTCATAAATAATGAGCTTTGAGGCTTAGCTTGACCCTGAGTTTTGTCCTTGATATGCACATGACATTCAGAATTGAATACCACAAGTTGTCCTATGAACATATACGATATACGATATAGCATGGGCACTCCCCCTTTACACACATGCACATACATACACACATACATGAATGTTTAAAAAATTAGCTAATATTTGATGTCACAAATCAGTTTTATTATAGTTGGAAGCCAAAATAATTGTAGTTTATTATATCATAGTGAAACAAAAATGTAAATCAGCAGAAAAAGTAACTGCAAAGTTATGTGAAATTTTGAGAAGCTCATAGTAGTCTCCAATTACCTATTTGTCATTGAAGAAATTTAGGAGAAAGTTTTCCAAATATTATGGAATCATAGCCTGGTGTGTCACATGAGTCTAATCCCAGTACTTATTATGCTAAAACAGGGCCATTGCTGGAGGTACAATTCTGGCCAAGGTTTCAGAGGAAGAACCTGAATCAAAATCCAAAGAACCATACAATGAAGGCACTCTTTCCAGAATCTATAGACACAGCCAAGGAAATTCTAAGAAGATAGGTTACATTTCTGAGTGCTTATATTAGAAAAAAAATGAGATAGACCTCAAATACATAATTTAATGATGCTCTATTGGGTCTTATAAAAACAAGATCAAACAAAACCACAAAGCAGTAGATGGCAAGAAGTAATAAAAATTAGGACAGTAAACAATGAAGTAGAGACAGAATAATACATGGATTTGAAGATTTAGTCATTTGAAAAAAAAAAAAAGCAAAGATGGCAAATATCCCTAGTCAACTGAACACAAAGAAAGAGAAGGAAGACCCAAACATAAAATTAGACATGAGAAAGTAAATGTTAAGACAGATTCCAGAGAAATAAAGAAGGTCATTAGGGAATACTTTGAAAACACATATTACTAAAATGTTGAAATTAATTAATTCTCACACAGAGAGAGACAGTCTCTCTCTCATTCACACATAAACACACATACACAACCCACAGCACATAAGTAAGACATAAATATATGATAATGATCAAAAGTGATTGAAATAGTAATAAAACGTGTTCAAAATGGATGGTCTGTTTGAAAAAAATTGATCAGCAAGGAAGTGCTGTGGAGAATGCTCTTGTACACTGTAAAAATTTGTCATTCATATTGGTTTAATAAAATGCTGATTGGAGAGTAACCAGGCAGGAAGAATAGGCAGTGGGATTATTCTATCATTATTACTCTATCTATTATCGCTCTCTCTGTCATCTATTTATTGTCTCTATCTATCTATCTATCTATCTATCTATCTATCTATCTATCTATCTATCATCTATCTATCTATCTATCTATCTATCCATCATCTATCTATCATCTATCTACCTATCTATCTATCTATCTATCTATCTGTCTGTCTGTCTATCTATCTATCTATCTATCTATCTATCAATCATCTATCTATCATCTATCTATCTATCTATCTATCTATCTATCTATCTATCTATCTATCATCTATGTATGTATGTATGTATCTATCTATCTATCTATCATCTATCATCTATCTATCATCTATCTATCTATCTATCTATCTATCTATCTATCTATCTATCTATCTATCATCTATCTATCTATCTATCTATCTATTTCTATCTACATACCTACCTTTCTATCATCTAATCATCTTTCTATTATCAACCTATCTCTCTCTTTCCATCCGTCTGTCTATCTATCTGCCATCTCCTTTCCATCTATCCTTAATTATTTATGCAAAAGTAGAAGCACAACTATGTGGAAGAAGTGAACAGAAATGGCTGGGGACTGAGAGGAAGAGAAGGTGTGGAGGAAAAAATGACAAACAACCCTCTATATTCTCACCTTTAGTAAAATGTGAAAGTTAGAAAGGCTTTTCTGCATTGTCGTCATCCACAGGCTTGATGAGGGTCTGACATTCTCTGTCCTTTAGAGACAGGTTTACATTATGTTGAAGGTTTCAGACTTGTGGGATCATCGCTCTTCCACTTTTGCCAAGGTGAAAGGGATGTCTGTATGTCTTTACACTGTAGAGAATTAATGAGGTTCTTGGAGGTTAGAATCCACAAAAGTTTAGGGCCCTTCCAAATAGCACTACTCAGCACTCCCCGGTCCCAAGATACCTGCAGTCAAACTTACAATTATCACAATTACTAATTTTTTTTTTATCACAGTTAATATTTCCAGTTGCTTCTCAATAGAGAAAAAATTCTTTGTGGCTTTTGTGGATGCTCCCCGAATTTCATTATAGAATGGCGATTTGAATCTTTAGTATTTCTCTGTCTTTGATTCTCTTCTGGCATCAAGAATATGGTTTTATTTTGTATTTTTGCCATTTTATCCTTTTAAAAAATAGGAATAATGATGTCTAAGTTCTTTCACTATAAAGAAGAAACTAAAAGCTTCCAATTGCTATAGACATGTGGCTTCCAGTAAGAGGAGAATAGTAAATATTGTGACTAAAAAACCGTTTATTTTATTATTGCTTGCCACTTCTCTTTATATATACTAAAATGGTACTCATGCAGATCTCTTCAACAGGAATTTTGTGTGTATAAATAGTTACTTAACTTTTAACACTTAAACATATATATGCTAAGAAAATGAAGGTTTCTTTCTCTCTCTGATTTTTTATTAGAGATAAGACAGATGGGACCACACCAATTTCCCTAATATTTGTAACTATGTATGGTGGTCTGTATATTATTAGAGTCAGAAAACAGGTTGATATCTGTCATGGGACCACACATCCTGGTCAAATCTCTAAGTTTGCATCTCTATGTCTATACTTACCAACACAGGATAACAATTACAAAGTGGTAGCCATTGAGTCAGCAACTAACTTTCTTTGGGAGTCACATAGATTTTCACCCCTTTCAATGCCTTTCCTTCCTTCTCCTACATATTGCTGTGTAGCAAAAGGAAACTAAACACCCAATAAGCTTACTTGCTTTTGTTATGGTTGAAACTAAGAGTTTTGTCATTTCTCATGTATAAAAAGTAAAAAACAATTCTTTCTCAAACATTCCTACAAACAAGATGGTCCCCAGGTTGACACACCATGATGTACTTCTTGTTGGTTTCATAAGAATATCCCCTGTTGCGGGAGTTCCTTCTGCTCCTTCAGCCAATAGCCGCTGAGATACCAGCCCATTGGGGCGTGGTCTCTCTTTTTAAAAATGCGGCCACTTCCCTCCGCTCCCTCTCTGGCTTCTGGCTCTGCTTCCAGCGACTAGGCTCCCTTCCTGATTGCGCAGAGGGCTGTTGGCTGGGACGGTGATCTGTAAGTTTTTTCCCCTTTTAATAAATAACCATTCTATTAATCATAACTCCAAACTGGTGTGGGATTGTTTGTGATTTACGCCTTCAATCCCCTGTCACAATGTAATCATCAAACTCAGCAGGGTGAGCAACACAGGCCTGTAGCATAGTCTGCCACAGTCTGTCCATTTTAAGGGACTGTTGTCCTTCCAGTACTCCGTTATGTTTGGATATGCTTAACTTCCACAACATTTTCCTTTTCTGTTTTACTCTCTAGTTCCACATGACTTTGTTACTAAGTTGTAATGGTATTGGTTAACAAATTTTCCCTACCAGTTTCTTCCAATAAATATGAGAAGAAATGTCAAAAAGGCCTGCTCATTTTCAGCATATTTTGAGTTTATCAGTATGTGTGAAGTGTGGTGATTACCCATAAGTGGACACACAGAGAGGATTCTTCCTAGTCAAGAATATATATATATATATATATATATATATATATATATATATATATATGTGTGTGTGTGTGTGTGTGTGTGTGTGTGTGTATACATATATATATATATATATATATATATATATATATATATATATATATATATATTCATTGTGATATGGGTTTCAAAACCAGAGACATTTAACCTATTTTATGCTCTCTTAATTTTATACAAAAGTATAAACAACAAATTGGGATAATATCATAAAATACTAGGAGCACCAGACTGAGCTCCCAAGGTCCTGATGAGGAGCAAAAGGAGGGAGATCATGAGCAAGGAAGTCAGGACCGTGAGGAGTGCGTTTACCCATTGAGACGGTGGGACAGATCTAACGGGAGACCACCAAGTCCAGTTGGAATGGAACTGATGGAACAGGGGACCAAACCGGACTCTCTGAATGTGGCTGACGGTGGAGGAGGACTGAGAAACCAAGAACAACGGCGATGAACATGAACTCTACAGCATGGACGGGCTCACTGTGAGCCTTGTCAGTTGGGTTGCTCACCTTCCTGGACTTAGGGGGAGCTGGGAGGACCTTGGACTGAACATAGTGAAGGGAACCCTGATGGCTCTTTGTCTTGGAGAGGGGTGGAGAGGGGGTATGGGTGGAAGGGAGGGGAGGGAAGGGGGAGGAGGAGGGAAGGAGATGGAAATCTTTAATAAAAAAATGAGGAAAAAAATACTGTGTTACACTCAACATTTTAACATTATTGATCCTAGGTCCTGAGGTTTTTTCTTTTGTTTGTTTTGTTTCATTTTGTTTTTCGAGACAGGGTTTGTCTGTGTAGTTTTGGAGCCCATCCAGGAGTTCTCTCTGTAGACCAGAGCTGGCCTCAAACTCACAGAGCTCCTTCCATCTCTGCCTCCCAAGTGCTGGGATTAAAAGCAGGTGCCACCAATGCCCGGCTGAGGTTTTAAGAATATTATCACCCTTAAATGTTATGTTGTCATCGTCTTTATACACATATGAAAATGCTCTCACACACGTGGATTTGTCTGACCAGTTCTCTGATTTCAACATGAAGTACCCTTTGCTTAGCTGGATTCTGAGGGATTCTCCAAGTCCCACTGATGTACAACAAGCACAAAACATTCAACAACACATGATTATGCACTGAATGTCTGAGACCTGGAAAACTAGCATTCAAATAACTATTTCTACATGTGGGGTTGGTGGTGCCTTCCCAGCAAATATGAAAGCATAAGGAGAGGCCAAAAATGATTTCCTTTGAAACTTAAAACATATGATGTCATTGATATGTTTTGCATGTGTTTGAGGAATGCCACTTCTTTCTTCCTGTATTTTCCTATTTCTCTAGGTAGAATGTTGATGCCTGTTTCCTGGCTGTCCCACCATACTTTCTAAGCACACAGCTTGTTTGGGTCATTGCTGAAACACAATTCCAAATAAATCCAATCTCAATTAAATATAACTAAGTTACATGACAATTAGGTTAGGCTTTAGATTTCAATATTATTACAATTTATGTATGTATGTATGTATGTATGTATGTATGTATGTATGTATTTTGTGTGTGTATGTGTGTGTATGCATGTGCCGCTACAGAAACAAGTGGGGATCATAGGACAACGTAAGAGCATAGAAGAACTGAATGGACCACATGGATCAAATTCAAATGTCAGGCTTCATGGCAAACACCTACACATGCTGGTCTTTTTTCCATATCAGACTTTGATTTCAGATTTGAGAGTTAATGTTGAAATAATTAAAGCATGCACTTTGGAGTCCCCAAGCAGAACATTATGAACTGAATTGCTGTACCTCCCTAAATTAATTTCTTGGAATTAATCTCTAGTGTGATCCTATCTGGAGATGGAGGCATGGGAATTAATTAAGAGAGCAGAGTGAAATTTCGTCGAGGGATTGGTGCTTTTACAGAAAACTACAAGATAAACTTTACATAATTTTCTCTACTCTCAGCCATGCTATACCATTGTGCAGGGTCATGATCTGTAACACAGGAAGGGACCTCCTCAGACACCAAATCTGTCAATGACTTCATCTTGGGAATACAACCTATAGAACTGTAAGAAATACAATAAATCAGGTTACCATCTTTGTTATAGTAATATAAGCTATATAGGCATGATGTTCTCCTTGATATCTTAACAAATGAAAAGGTATTTTGTACAAACTCAAAATTTAGCCAAAACTAATAAAGACATTATGAAACCAAAACTTAATTTTGAACTCAATGAGGAATATTAAATGCCAACTATTCTGGGAAATGTTGTAGTAATGACCAAGACTGAGTTATAGTTAAACGAACTGCTACTTTGGCTAACATATAAGATCAATTTTATGTAACTCTTCATTTATTTCAGTCATATTATAGGCATTTTTTTCTTAAAGTAGGTTTATATATTAAAAAATATGAGACATTATTTTTGAAATTGCATGTTACAATTGTTTGTTGAAATTATTTTTGATGTTAAGAAATATTCAAAAGTATTTTATTTCAAAATTCAGAGAAAAATGGTTTTCTATGTGACTGAACTATAGCAACAACTTGTAATTAAATAGTTTATAAATTATAGCGAATAATTTTAAAGGGATTAAAATTGTTTAATATGTCATGCTGTCTTCCATAAGCATTTTTAAATATCCTTAATTTCTAGTTGGGACAAAAGATTTTACAATTAAAAACTGAAATATTTCCATTTTTTCTCTAGTTTACTTCATGTAAAATAATCAATAATTTTAGTAAGTATTCTTTTATTTAGTGCTCTTATACTTTTTGTATTCTAGCTTTAATTTTTCCCCATTCCAATTTCAAGTACATATGCATATGTATATATATTAAATATCAAAATATCTAACTTTATTTTCTAGAATTCCTAATGTTCAATGTGTAATAGAGAATATATGTTTATATTCATAATATAATTTATAGATGATAAAATGCCAAAATGATATTATACAGTGAAATAAAATACCTGAAAAATGGGAAAATGTTAATGGAAAGTGTAAAGAAACTGAGGTTTTTCGTTTTATACTTAAGCTTTTGGAAAAGGCCTTTAAATTCTTGAATGCTGATTTTGCCATCATGGCCTTTCTCTCCTCTTTCTATATAAATTTAAACCTTAGGCTCATGTTTGATATAACCAGTGAATGAAGTGGGCATCAAGCAGACTTCAAAATAGATTTAATGCTGTCTGTGTGTCTCTAATCAGATGAGAATGTGCTATTGGTTAATTCTGTGAAAGGTGTGAGAGGAAGATTTTTTTTTTCCTTCACAGAAGGAAAAAAAATGTCAGGATTTGAAATGCAAAGTGGCCTAATTTTCCACTCTGTGTCACACACTGATGACCTCATCAGTCATACCTGGAGAAAAGTTCAAGCAAGCAGTAGAAGGCTGGAAGTACAAAAGCCTCCCTGTATCAGTGAAGGCGCTGATTAGAAAGTATGTTACAGCAGCAGCAGGAAATCCTGGGAGTGTTAGTGCAGAGTTGAGAAGAAAAATAATTTGGATTAAGAGGATTAGAAATCCCCAGGTCCTAGTTAAAAGTAATTCAAACACACAGTAAAGTAAACAAAGCCAGTAATATTTGAGTTTTATGAACAAAGATAGCCAGAAAAGAAGGGGTAAAGACGTGCTGATACAAGCAAAGCTTTGTTCTTGGAGCTTTTGAAGGAAAGAGAATCTGTGGACTGTATCACATGAGGGAGCAGGGTAAAGCTTGCAGCTGATCCCTCGTGTCTCACCAACCACCTTCCTTGGCATTCATGTGTCCGTTTTATTAGGAATGCACATGATATATGAAAACAGTGACATCATAATAATTGACATTTTGTTGACATATCCTTGAAGGAAAAAAAATTTCAAGAGCTGTGATTGTCTTCATTTGTTGTTACTGTTTTTGTAAGGATTATTTATTCATAATATTAGTGGTTTCACTGACTGTATACCCAAGTGTTCTTTGGAAAAACGTGTTGATGCTTCACCAGTAGACAACAAATCAATAAAGTGATAAAAAAGAGATTATTTTTGTTTCTTCCTAGGTCTAGCCTCTCCCAGTTTCTCCAGTTGAAAAGGAAACACATTTTATTCCTTTCAAAAAAGTTTTTTTTTTTCTCCAGAAAATTGAATAAATTGAAAGTAATTCCAGAGAGGATTATTTGATATTATAAAAATATTTTATAAATGGAACTACACATTGTTATTCACTTGATACTCATGAATAGTCATGCCTTTGAGGGCAGATATAAATGACATGGGCAATTATAATTAATTCTGAGAAGTTCGGGCAAGGGCAGATTCAATTATAAAAAAGTAAGTTAAACCTGTGTAAAATTTTAATCATGAAAATTAAGAATAGGAACCTTACTGAGAAAGTCTGTTCCTCTACCTCTGTCAATGTAGGGGATTCCATGCAAGTAAAAATCTTTCGCACAGCTGGAGAAAAATATCAGTTGGCTGAAGAGGAAGGCCCCAGATATAGGACAGAGACCCTTTGTCAACTTGGCAACTGACAGGGGTTTAAAATCAAGACGACACAAAGACCTCAGAAATAACAGAGTGAAAGAAAATGATCCACACGAAAAAATGGACCTGGAACCTGAATAGAGAGTTCTCAAATGAAGATAAAACAATGCCTAAGAAATATCTCAAAAAACCATTAATCAACCCCAGCAATTAGAAAAATGTCAATTCCTCCTGCTCCAGCCCCTACCCTCCCTCGGGCTACCTGTAAAATCTTTTCTAGTTCCCCTTCCCAGGATGACAATGCATCCCCCTGTAGAGCCCCACTCTTTACCTAAACTCTCTGGTCCTGTGTATTGTAGCTTTATTATCATTTACTTAACAGCTAATATCCACTTACAAGTGAATGCGTACCATGTTTGCATTCTGAGTCAGGGTTACATCACTGAGGATGATTTTTTTTTCTAGTTGCATCCATTTGCCTGCAAACTTCATGATGTCATTTTTTTTAAACAGCTGAGTAATACTCCATTGAGTAAAAGCATCAGATTTTCTTTATTCGTTATTCCCTTGTCGGACACCTCGTTTATTTCTAGTTTCTGGCTATTACAAATAAAGCAGCAATGGTGGTAGTGCCGAGCTGAAAGGAGTGGAGGGAGGAGGAACTGTGGTCGGGGTGTATTGTATGAAAGAAGACTCTATTTTCAATTTACAAAAAGAAAAAAAAATAACTGCAAGTCAAAATAACTGAGATTTCATTTTATTCTAGTAAGAATGGCGAAGATCAATGAAACAGCCCCCAACAAATACTGAACTGGGTGTGGGGAAAAGGAATCTAATTTACTATTGATGAGACTGAAAACTGGTCTAGCCACTATGGAAATCAGTATGGAGAATTCTTAGCAAGCTAAAAATAAATCCACTATATGGCTCAGCAATGCCACTCCTTAGCACATGGCCAAAGAACTCAACATCAATTTCCAGAGATACTTGCTCAATGGTATTTATAGAGGCCATTTTCATAATAGGTAGGAAATGGAAATAAGGTAAATGTCCTACAACCAAGAATGTATAGTGAACATGTGATACATATTCACTATGTAATACTATCCATTCGTGAAGAAAAAGGAAATCATGAACATTGCAAGTAAATAGCTAGACCTATCTATGTCAGATCATATTGAGAGAGCTAACCCAGCCCCAGAAAAACAAACATTGTATGTTCTCTATTTATTGATGTTCCAAGTCTTCAGATGTGAGTCCCTACATATCCTGTAGTAACTACAGAAACCAGGAGAATAAAAACATTTCCAGGACTGGGGTGTTGTGGAGCAATAGAGTAGGCAACAACAGAATACAAATAATCTGATCAAGGTAATGGAAAAGATGGGCTCCTTAGGGAGGGATGGATGGTAAATATTTCAAAAGAGATCCCTGAACTTACACAATTTCCACCCCAACCCCCAGCCATATATCAGTTATGATAAACCCCTAATTGATGCCCTTAACCCTGAGGACAACTGTTGGGAAGGGGAATGCCATCTTCGAGAATTACTTCCAGCTGTCATGGGCTGGCTGGCAACAAACAAGCAGTCTATGGTGTGGGAAATTATTCTGTAAATATGTTGCTTTTATTAGTTAATGAATAAAAAAAAAACTGGCCCTATGGCAGGGCAAAATAGAGAAATGTGGGAATTACAAGCAGAGATAGAAGAGAAAAGAAAGCAGAGTCAGAGAGAGATGTCACATAGCTGCTGAAGGAGATATAGGACCAGAAAACTTAACAGTAAACCATGAGCCTCATGGTAAAATATAAAATAGCAGGAATGGGTTAATTTAGATGTAAGAGTCAGTTGATAAGAAGCCTAAGCTCTTGGCCAAGCAGTGTTGTAATTAATATAGTTTCTGTGTAATTATTTCAGGTCTGGGTGGCTGTGAAATAAACAAGCAGTCTCCATCAACAGTTATACTTAGGAATGATACACAAATCTTGAATAAAAGAGGTCATGTATTTTAGAGTGAGCATGAGGGAAAAAAGAGAGTTTGGAGAGAGGGAAAAAAGATAAAAACAATGCAATTAAATTGCAATCTCAGCCTTTAATCTCGGGAGGCAGAGGCAGGTGGATCTCTGTGAGTTTGAGGGCAACCAGGATAACCATGGGGGTCACACAGAGAAACCCTGTCCTGAGAAACTAAAAAAACAAAAAAAGGAAAGAGAAGAAAAAGAAAAAAATTCTTTTGTTACTTAAACTTTTAAATCTAAATCTATTTTGATCATATTCTTTTTCCCTCCCAAGTTTTTCCAAATCCTCTCCCTGTCCCTAACCAACAAACTTTGCTTCTCAAAAAATACCAATCAACCAAGCAAAAACCAAAAGTCCATTGTGACAACAAAATCCCCCCAAACCAGGAAAACAAAGTAAAGTCATATCCAAGATGAAATGCAGGCTAAACAGAGCACTGTACTATAAGCAACTAAAAGCAGAGAAAAACAAAACAAAACAAAAACTATGGAGTCCATTGTGTTAACCACTCCTGAACTTGAGGCCTGTCCTGGAGCAGTTGATAGACCCAAGGTTGATAGACCCATTGGAGAACACTGATTTACTGCTCTCAGCAGGTACAAGCAACAGTTCAGTTGTTAACCTTTACACTAGTCGTTAGTTTTGCATTCACTTCTTTTTTTTCCTTTTCTCATTTTTTTTATTAAAAATTTCCATCTCCTCCCCTCCTCCTTCTCTTCCCTCCCCTCCCCTCCCCTCCACCCATACCCCCACTCCCTCCCTCTCCAGGCCAAAGAGCCATCAGGGTTCCCTACTCTATGTTAAGTCCAAGGTCCTCCCAACTCCCTCCAGGTCCAGGAAGGTGATCGACCAAGCTGAGAAGGCTCCCACAGAGCCCGTCCATGTCGTAGAGACCAAGCCCATCGCCATGTCCATTCACTTCTTTAGTATAAGAAAATTAAATAGGATAAGATAAAACAAAACCGTTACATGGAAGTGGGACAAGACAGACCAACAGAAATATACTTTAAGATGCGACTGACTGTGAGGGTCCCATGCACTCACTCATCACATCATTTGAACATGGAAAAATCCTTCATGAACCTGCCCTGTTTCTCTTTCAACTCCCCTGACACCATTTCTCACCTGCAAAGGGAGCCCTTATCCTTTTATGTCTTTATGTAAGAGTAAAACTTATGTTTGTCAGAGTACAGTTATCTCTGATTCTGTCTATGACACAGCTGTTATTCTTTATGGTTGAATAGTAGTCTATTATGTATAGATACCACGCATTTGTATTCATTTATCTTTTATTGGACATCTAGGCTGATTCTATAAATTGGTTATTAAAAATAGTCCCACAATAGACATTATTTTACAATTATTTCTCTTACATGAAGACTTTAACTCTTTCATATATCATTCCTGGATATATATATATATATATATATATATATATATATATATATATATCCAAATTCTTTTCTCCCCACCCTTGCAGACGTCCACAGTGTCTGCACTAATACTAATCTGCATCCCTGACAGCATTTATAAAGGTTCCCTTTTTCCCAGATGACCACCAGTTGTTGTTTGTTTTCTTGATGATAGTCTTTCTCATTCAGTGTGATGAAATTTTAGTTTTGATTTGAAGGTCCCCGATGGGGCCACAGATGTTGAACAGTTTCTTCATGTGTTTATTAGCTATTTGAATTTCATCTTTTCAATACTTCCTGTTTAATGCATTTGCCTATTTATTAATTGGATTATATGTGGATTTTGATGTTTTATTTCCTGGACGTTAATGAGATAGGTGGGAAAGACTTTTTTTTCCCATTCAAAAGGCTGTCTGGTTACTCAAGGCAACCTTTCTTTTCTGTGTGTGCAGAAATGTTTTAATTTTTGGTAGTTTTACACTTGTCAATTTTTGTTGTTTCCTGAGTTATTTAGGTCTTTTCAAAAGTTCATTGTTTATGAGTAGTTTTGCTTTGACTTTTATAGCTTGTCTATTAGATGTATCCTTTGCCTCAAGCTTGAAGTTATGCTCATATCATGCATTCTCTGTCCTTCCATAATTAAATGATTTTAATTGGTTATTTTTTCTTCCCACCTCCCTGGAACCAAGGACAGAGCCCAGGGCCTTGAGCTTGCTAGGCAGGTGCTCTACCACAGAGATAATCCCCAACTCTTAATGGTTTTAATTGGATTGCATCTCATTTATGATTCATTTTAATTCCATGTGTTTAATCTGTATACTTTAAACTATACTATTTTTTCCAATAAGCAAATAGCTAACATTCCATGTTATTTTATGAGTACCCTCTGTGTTAGTTTAATATTTAGAGGACCTAAAGTGAAAATTATACCATCTAACAAAATATTGTTTACATTTGTTTAAGAGTTGAAAATTGCTTTTACCATTTAATTTTCCCAAATTCCTGAATAAGATCTCTTATTATATGAGAAATAATATTGTTAGCCAAACATTTCAGTTAAAATCATTTTTTCAGATAAAGTAAAACAAATATATTTTACTTTAAATTTTTCATGTGCTGTTTCTTTGATTATTTTGAGAAGGGATCTTACTATGTAAGCCCTGGTAGTCCTGGTTCTTGTTTAAATCAAACTGGCCTTTAACTTGTGAAAAATTCTCAGGAGTCACCTCAGTATCTTTTCTTGTTTTAAAGACACAATTTGCCAACCCAGTTTATAATTTTTAATCATTTTACGAAATGATTAAAATAAACTGTTCCAGTAAATAAATTTTAATCATTATTAAAATATCCAATATCAATGCAGTGTATTTTGATCATATACATTCCCCAATTCTCCCTCATCTTCTTCTATATAGCCCTTCTATCTCATGTTTTTTTTAGTCCATGTCCAGTGTTCCTGACTCATTGAAAACTGTCAGTGCGGTTCATGTGTTTGTGAGTCTATCGCTGTCCCTTGCAACATGGGCAAGTTACTAGAATTCATTTCCTTGAAAATTATGGATTTTTCCATTCCCCCTAAACTGCTTACATTTCGAAATTCAAACATTCTGACATAGTTGTCATAGTCTTAAAATGGATTGCGATCACATAAGTATTTAAGATCTTATGAGATTAAGTCTGTCACGTAAATTTTAGCAGCCAAAAAGTTCAGAATTTAAATTCTCTTAATGTATTATAATGTGATAAACTAAAACTTGTCGTGAAAAAATGAGGTAAAAGAATTCATTCTCAGTTCTGCTTATGACCTATTTTTACCTCCTCCTTTATTATTATTTTTTTAATTTTTTGGTTTTTTTGAGATAGGGTTTTTCTGGGTGGTTCTAGCTATCCTAAAATTTGCTCTGTAGTTCAGGTTGGCCTCAAACTCAGGAGTCTACCTGCCTCTGCCTCTCTAGTGTTGGGATTAAAGGTGTGCGCCACTATCACCTGGCTATCTCCTACTGCTATATAACACCTTTTTCTCCATAAAGCTTGATTATGTCACTTTTGCTTTGCTTTTAGAAACAGGTTTCTCTGTAGTTTCTAGAGCCTGTCCTGGAACTAACTCTTGTAGTCCAGGCTTGCCTACCGCTGGGACTACAGGCATGCACCAACACTGCCTGGCAGCTTTGTCACCTTTGGACTGCATAAAAATTAATTTCTGAAATCAGTGGCTATTCCCAGACCACATATTTCTCAATATGTAAATATTATAATTCAATTCATAAGTTTGGGCCAACAAAATGAAAATTTGTAGTAGAAACCTTATTGAAACCCTAAACTATGGTAAAATATTTACTGTAACAAAATTAATGTCAAATGGCAAAAGAGTACATTGGGGGAATTGACTTCTTTATTAATTAATTCAAGATATTCTAAGAAACATATAGAATATGGTTTCCTAAATAACACTGAGATTTGCTGGCTTCCTAGTATAAAGAATGAGTCACTCACATCAAACCTATCTTCGGTGGCCTGGAGTTTCTAGATGGTTACACTAAAACAGTCATCCTCATTCTGGTAGGAATACCTTTTGAGATAGAGAATGTGTTTCGGATCATAGGAATATCTTTTGAGATAGAGAATGTGTTTCAGATCAGGGAAGTTTGATTGTAGCCATGCAGAGAGGTGATTGGATGAAAATAAATAAGTAAAAGAAAAACTTAGGTTGATATTTCCATTGCTTGAGTACCGAGTTGAGTATTAAGCCTTCATTGTGGTTAACGTCTGAACATAGCTGAACATAGTATGCCTCACTGTCTGTGCAAAGGAGAGATGTGCTTTAATTGGAAGCCTCATCCTCCCTCCATTACCTGCTCAGAAATCTGTAGGGCAGAGGTCCAAGTGTTGTAGCTGTCTGCTCTCAGTGTCGTTGTGAGGTTGTGCTTTCGGAATCAGGCGATTCTCGTGATGACTGTGCAGCTTCCAAATCTCATAGAGGGACACCCAAGGCTTGTTATTATGTAAATAGAATAATAGGTTGACTGTTTCATACACAGACAACAGGGCAGATGAGCTTGCTATCAAACCTTCTGTTGCTGTCATCCGGTATTGGATGGAATAAACATAATAGGAGCGATGATTCACATTGGCTCACAATTTCAGAGAGAGAGAGAGAGCCATCTTGGGGCATTCCATGACCACTTGAACTTATTTTGTGTGTCAGTCAAGGTAGTGAATTCCTAGCAAGGAGTCTGTGATACTGACAAGCAGGGGACCAAATGTTAAACTAGTTGAGTCAGAAAGTAGAAGGACTGTTTTTTTTTAAGGACAGGTCCCCTGTGACCTATTCCTCCAACCAGCTCCTAATTCCTATCATGTTTACCACATTACAATACTGCCACTAACTGAGGAGCAAGAATTGAGCTCGTGGCTTTTGAAAGACAGGGAAGATCCACATTACAGAAACAAAACCACAAAAGAATTTCAGAGCGTGCACTGTGAGAAAAGAAAAATTAATGCTTCCCCATTGCTTGACCCATAAATGAACTTAGGCAGTTTTCTATAAGAGGATCATAGATCAACTTCCAAAGTAGGAAACTCTTTATAGAAGACAGTATAAAATTTTCTTCAATTAAATATGATCATTTACTTTATAATTTCATTTTTTAAAGAAAAGCATTTACCTTCATCTACTATTTAAGAGAATTTTGGGTAAACTCGATTTATAGAATAGTGATATAAGTATTTAAAAAGATAAGTGTTTGTGGAATACTCTTAAGAAATTTAGCATATTAGGTTTATCAAATTCTTGCACATTTCACAATTTTAATTTATGAACAATGAATTTATATTACACCTATTAGACAATGCTATAAAATTCTTTAAAATTACTTTTATATCCCTCAGGTAAATAAATCAATAAACAATGTAATTTATGAATCTTTATTAAATGAAAAGTAATGAAGATTTTATTGTTATATAATTTTATTAAAAATAAATTTCTCTAAAGCTAAAATATTTATTATCAGTCGATAGTGTTTGGAGAAAATGTAACATTTTAATGCACAGAATAGGTATGCTTATGAGGAAAGCATTGTGAATTTTACATTTTAATGTTAGTACTCATATTACATACTAACAGACAAAATATTTTTATGCCAAATAGCGTATCATGTTACTTGCAAAGTGATTGACGTCATATCATACTAGAGAAACATAGAAACATACTATATATATCATAGAAACATAATATATATATATATATATATATATATATATATATATATATCATAGAAACATACTATAGATTGGTTCTAAAATCTAATGCTGGGTTACAGAAGCAAAACTCAGTATGTGAGATTTCACTCAACAGCTGATTTATCTGAAAGAGCACGAGATAGGATTTGTTAAAAGGCTTTTCCTCAAAAACTCCATCATGAGGAAAATTAAAAGGGTTTATTGCCTTCATTAGTTTTCTTCTCCCCAAATCCCATGAACTTTCTTCTAATGTCATCCATCAGTATCATCCGAGGAGGAAAGGTCACGGATTCCATCCTTCATTCCGGCACACAGGACATTAACATCGAACATACAATGTTAGGTATCATATATAATAATTAGGGTGTAATTATGTCCATATATTTCCACATAGATGTCTTCAGGCAGTAGCTATTCTTCTACTTCAAGAAATTGCAGAGGATACTGTTCCTATGGTTACCAGGGGGGATTTTGTGAAGATGGATCAGGACCATAAAAGGAATAAGGAACCAAACCAGAATCATGAGAAAGGACAAGAAAGTCACTCTGCCAACTGGTGTTTCTCAAATGCCTTAATACTAAAACTATATTCTTTCCTAAGTTCCAGGACATCACTGAAATATTTAACATGCAAAAACCAATTAAGTGGTGTCTATTAAGTTTGTCAATTGGCACTGCTACAGATCTTGATAAAGATTATTTAAAAACAAACAAACAAGAAAAAGGCAAGGTGGAAGAGGTTCCTTAACTCAAAAGGATGGGCATTGAGAAAAACCCCTTCTGTCACCGTCACTGAGACATGAAAGGCCGCAATAAACTCAACTAGAATTTAAAGTAAGAGTAGAATGGAAGTGCCGGAAAATCTGCACCCAATCAGCTCGGTTGCTGTCATGTCAATTTTACAGTGACTCACTTGAAATATACTATTTCTGTCTCTACAAGATATCTGCCTACAGAGACCTGTCTTCAGAGACATAGAAAGAAGCCCTCCCATCCTTTCATTGAAGAAGAGAATTAGTTGGTAAAATGAAGATAGCACAAAATTCTGCATTTCTTTTGTAAAAACTGAGATTTTATAAGAAATCTTTGACTTAAACACTTCTCATTAATAAGACATGAATCCTTATGTACCTAAACACTTTAAGTTTGTAGTAAAAACAACACCTTCCCTGTCCAAAAACTTGGAAAGTGCTGATGTGTCTGAAAATATGCTTATGTTTCTGCAAATATGTTCATAAACTCTTGCCTTTTTATTCTTTTTGTTGATCAAAAGGACAATAGATAATCATTTTATATAGTGTATGCTTTTTTTGTTTCTAATAATAAAATACAGATAGGATCTATAGACACAATTAAGTGTTTTCATTTCAAATATCTTGCATGTTTCTAATATTAAATATATTACTGCAGCCTGGTTGTCTCATTCCAAGAAATATGGTTTGCTGTCAGACCTGAAGAACACACAAAAAATGCATTTTATGTAAATTAATAATTAAGCCAAGAAAATCAAAGGCATTGACTCTAACCTGCTATCCTGGGTCTTGACGTATTTTCAAACTGAATAAGATATAATTATTTGTGTATGTCAGCTAATACCCAGTGGCATATGTGAGAACAACATCTATTAAAGCTCAGACACCCTCGTTTTCCTTAGAAGAGCCTGAAATAATTAAGTTAGTAAATCATCACCTAGTCAGGACACTAGGATCCCACGGCTGCTCCCCTTGATCTTCACCTTAATTATGTGCTTGTCTTGATCCCTGACTATAAAATGCACTGACATGCATGTGCCTTTGACTGCTCAATTTTGGAAATACTTTGCAGCCTATTCACGATGTGCTGTTTTCATTCTAACTCCCCATGCCTCCTTGACATATAAATCCAGTGAGCAGGGCACAGGGTGGGATGAAATTGTTTAAATTAATTTTCACTGTCCAATGACTATCAGTGCATGAGCACCAGGCAGGCAACAGTTAATTAGTATTTGTATTATGAGGAAGATTATGTCAAGTTTATATTTTAGTTTAATTATAAGTATGGAGAGGAGGCAAGAACATTTGAATAGACACATGAACACAACAATAAATCTGTTGAGCCATATAAGTATATGTATTTTAAAGATGTATCACAGCTATAACTGTACTTTGAACAATAAGTTTTAAATGGGAGGATATATTACTATAAACCATTCAAAAAGGAATATGATAATATTGACTATATTACAATGAGAAAATGGTATTAGTGTGGATTGAATATACAGGTTAGTCTTATTGCTTCTACATGCACTTCAAATTTCTAGTTTTATTAATGTTTGTGTATTTATATGTATATGTTAATATAGTTATATGTAAATGTAATTTTTTATTTGTATCAATAAAAAGAAGCTTAGTATCTTTAGAATAATCATTTATTTAATGTACTATCTAATTAGACACATTAGATGGTGAAGTTAAAACTCAATATTCTACTAGGTAATTAGTTCTTATAGTTTTCATGGAACACCTACAATATTGTCTTTATAAAAGTAATAACCTCTACTATAGGATCGAGAATTAACATATTAAGGACAAAACTAAACATCATTAAACTCCTTAGAACCAGATTTTTCTCTAAAGGATCAGGTTAGGGGATTGAGAGGGAGAGTACTGTAAGAGATGACTGAAAGAGAGAAAGGAATTTAAGGATCAGACAGAAAACTGGTGCAAGGGAAACTCCCAGGAATCTACGAGGATGATCCCAGGTAAGACTACTAGCAGGTGGGGATATGTAGCCTGAACTGGCCATCTCTTGCAATCAGGCAAGTCTTCCATTGGAGAAATTGAGAGACCAACCCAACCACATAACCTTTAACATATAGTCTGTCCTACCTATGGGATGTACTAGAGTAGGGATGGTGCAAGATTGTAGTAGTGACTGGATCAGCCTGAGACCCACGCCTTAAGAGTGAGCCCATATAGGTTGGTGTCTATCCCAATTGCCATCAGAGAGACTTCATCTAGCAATTGACAGAAATGGATACTGACAGAAATGGATACAGAAACTCACAGACAAAAAATTAGGCTCAGCTAGGGAATCCTGCTAAAGAGAGGATAGAAGGATTGTAGCAGCCAGAGGGATCAAGGACATCACAAAAAAAGATCCACAGAACTAAGTAACCTGGGATCATAGAAACTCTCAGAGACTGAACCAACAATGAGGTAGTCTGCTTGGGACTGATCTAGGCCCTCTGCATAGATGTCATAGTTGGGTAGCTTATGGAACTTTTAACAGTGGAACAGGGGCTGTCTCTGACTCCTTTATTGGCATTTGAGACCACATTTCTCTTACTGGGTTGCCCTGCACAGCCTCAGTACAAAGAGAGGTGCTTAGTATGACTACCACTTGATATATCGTGTTTCATTGATATCCATGGGAAGTCTATCATTTTCTGAATAGAACGAATGTGTGCAAGTTTGGATGGGAGAAGGCAGGGAGGATTGTCTTGCTCACCTACCATGAGAGAAGTTTCCTCCTGTAATAGATGGCAACAAATACAGAGACCCCCCCAACTGAACAATGTGCAGAGAGTGAGAGATTTTGGAACTCTCAGTCCGAAATGGGATGTCTTCATCAAATCCTTCTTTCCAGGGTTCAGGGAACTCTTTAGAAGAGGAGGTAGAAAGAGTGTAACAACCAGGAGTGAAAGAAGACACCAAACTAATATGGTCTTTGCAGACACTACAGGATGGATGCACATATGATCTCACAGAGACTGTGGCAAACTTGTACAGGTCCTGCACAGTTCTAAGCCATATGAAGTCCTAGAGAAGAAAGGAGAAGTAAGCACAAGATCTAACTATCTATCTGTCTGTCTGTCTGTCTGTCTGTCTGCCTGTCTGTCATCTACTATCTATCATTGTATCAATCTGTCTGATACATCTATCAGACAGATATTTGTCTATCTATGGATCTATCTATCTATCTATCTATCTATCTATCTATCTATCTATCTATCATCATCATCTATCTATCATCATCATCATTATCTATCTATCTATCAACCTATCTATCTATCTATCTATCCATCTATCCTATCTACCTATCTATCATCATCTATCTACTTTGGTCTCTACTCATGAACAAGGCTCCAAGCCTAACTTTGATCCATTACAGGGAAATACACTGTGCTCAAAAACAGGGCAATCAGCTTCACCTATTGTATGTATCAACATGAAAGAATGGAATATGTACATATTAGAATACTACTCAGCGGTAGAAAAACAATGACATCTTGAATTTTGCATGCAAATGGATGGAAATAGAAAACACTATCCTGAGTGAGGTAACCCAGACCCAAAATGATGAACATGGGATGTACTCACTCATAATTGGTTTCTAGCCATAAATAAAGGACATCGAGCCTATAATTCGTGATCCTAGAGAAGCTAAATTAGAAGATGAACCCAACGGAAAACATATAGTTATCCTCCTGGATATTGGAAGTAGACAAGATTGCTGGGAAAAAAACTGGGAACTTGGAGGTGGGGTGAGATGGGAGTAAGGGGAGATGGGGAGAGCTTGGGGGAATGGGATGGTTGGGATAAAGAAAGGGTGGATATGGAAGCAGGGAAGTATATATCTTAATTAAGGGAGCCATTTTAGGGTTGGCAAGAGACTTGACTCTAGAGGGGTTCCCAGGTGTCCAGGGAGATGTCTCCAGCTAGTTCCTTGGGCAGCTGAGGAGAGGGAGCCTGAAATGGCCAGATCCTAAAGCCATACTGATGAATATCTTGCACATCACCATAGAACCTTCATCTGGCGATGGATGGAGATAGAGATAGAGCCGCACATTGGAACACCTGACTGAGCACTCAAGGGTCAAATGAGGAGAAGAAGGAGGGAGAACATGAGCAAGGAAGTCAGGACCGTGAGGGGTGTACCCACCCACTGAGATGGTGGTGAGGCGGTTCTAATGGGAGCTCACCAAGGCCAGCTCTACTGGTACTAAAAAAGCATGGGATAAAACCATACTCTCTGAACATGGCGGTCAATGAGGGCTGACTGAGAAGCCAAGGACAATGGAACTGGATTTTGATCCTACTGCATGTTCTGGCTTTGTCGGGGCCTAGCCTGTTTGGATGCTCACCTTCCTAGACCTGGATGGAGTGGGGAGGACCTTGGACTTCCCACAGGGCAGGGAACCCTTACTGCTCTTTGGACTGGAGGGGGGAGGGTAATTGGGGGGAGGGGAAGGGAAATGGGAGGCGGAAATTTTTAATAAAAAAATTATCAAAAAAAGAATTACAGTTGCAAAAAAAAAAAAAAAAAAAAAAAAAAAAAAAAAAAAAAAAAAACAAGCTCCAGGTGAAAGTACTTCTGTGCCCATCCATCTTCTTTGGAGGAGATGGGGGTGCTTCCAGGAGCTGGCATTTCTCGATCACGAAAAGCTATGTTATTAAACATTTTAAATGCCAAAAAATAATCACTGCTTGGCTAATAACTTAAGCATATTATTAACTAGCTCTTATATCTTTGGTTAACCCATTTATATTAATCTGTGTATCACCATGTGGCTGTGGCTTACAGGCAAGTTTCCAGTGCATCTGTCCCTGGCAGTGGCTACATGGCTTCTCCCTGACTCTGCCTACTCTCTCTCTATATATCTCTTCCAGCCTGGCTATATTCTGTTAAGCTATTGGCTGAAAGCAGCTTCGTTATTAACCAGTAAAGACAACATATATACAGAAGGGCTTCCCACACCATATGACTTCCTGTTCTTGATGTTTTTTCCTAGTTTCTGCAACACACCATATCACACACATACACAAAACCACACACGCACACACACTCACACTCACAGAAGATGTACTATATTCCAAGTCATAAGGAAGTGCACATTAATATTGTTACATAGTAGATGATTATTATTTTTCTTACTTTGCTTCTCTGTTCAAGTGGACAGTAAGATATCCAAAGACAAAGACGTTTGTGCATATTTAGATCACAGTATTACAACATTTTTTTTCAGTTTTTCTCAATATTTACTTTTTTCTTTTGTAAATAACTATAGAATTCTTCTGTGGATGATTACAGAATTCGCATCAATGATGGAGATACATGATGAGATTCTTATAGGAACAAGATCATACAGTTATGAAGAAGAGACAGTTCCAATGTGGAAAACAAGAAAAATGATGGTGTAATCAAGTCTGAGTATACAGCCTGAGACCTTTAGGAGACGAATCCTCAAAGTTTGAAAGAATGCTCCAATCAGAACCTCTTAAGTCCAGGCCAAGATAATATGAATGCTGCAGCTAAAGAATAGAATTCCAGAGCAAGAGAGAGGAGAAGTGGTGCAGGGCAGAGGAGGAGAAGAGGCAGGAGAAGAGCAGAACTCATCATTTCTGTGATCTTCACTCAAAACATTTTAGATTATGCTGATATGGTTAGAGCACTTTTACTCTGTCAGTTAATACAAATCCTACTATCTCTGAAATCTCTTTGAAAATTTCCCTGCATTTTAATGCCAGAAATAACAGAGGTAGTATCTTTTTTTTTTCAGTATTCTTACTGGTTTTATGTCAACTTAACCCAAGATAGAGTCATCAGAGGAGGGAGCTTCAATTGAGAAAATGCCTCTGAAGGACTGGGCTGAAGGCGAACCTGTGAGGCATTGTCCTAATTAGTGATTGATGTTGAGAGGACTGTGTTTATTATGGATTGAACCACCCCTAGACTTGTGGTTCTGGGTTCTATAAGAATGCAGGCTGAGCAAGGCAGAAGGCAATACTACTCCATGGCATCTTCATTCACTGTGCCTCTAGGTTCCTGCCCTGTTTGTATTTCTTTTCTGACTTTCTTCATTGATGAACATTGATCTTGAAGCTTAATCCAAATAAACCCTTTTCTCCCAAACTTGCTTCTGGTCATGGCATTTCATCGCAATGGTAGTAACCCTAACTAAGACAACCAGCCATTTGAAATCCTTAGCGATTTGACCCCCTCGTAAAAGCGTACCACCATACATCTTGTTCACTTGCCTTTATACTGTAGGAAATCCTACAGCCAGAAGTTACCTGCTCACTGGGGCGTGGCCTCTTATACTATTTATGCAATGTAGAGCTTGCTCTGGCCTCTTTTCTGGCTGCAGGATGTGGTTTCTGTTCTCCATTCTACCAGAAGATTCTGATTTGTGAGTCTACCCATAAATAAATAACCCTCTATTTTTCTCAGTCCTGAGCTAATGTGGGATTTCTTTTAAGTGTACCTCTTCACCTTTATATGCATATTCTTAAACCAATTTAGTTTCCAAATATCAATAATCAAACATGATAGCAAGTCTATCTAACTTGATATGACTATTCTACATAAATAATTTTTTTATTATTTTCTTAGAAGAGTTAAGTCCTGAAATGATGATACTCTTTTCCCTATAGATCTTAACTTTAAGTAGTATGATGCAAAATCAGCTAACTTAAGTACTAAAATAGGCACCATGAATATATAAACAAGAGAACAGAAAGCAGAGATGTTTTGTCAATGCAGCATTGTTCAATATGTGAGGGGCTTTGTCTTCAGAGTCTGCCTAGACATTAAGATCTATGGATGCTAAATCCATCATACTAAATGGTGTAGTAATATACTGCCTATGTGTGTCTTTTCATACTCTCCCTTAGACTTATATAATAGAATCTAACATTACTAAGATAAGTGTTGAGGGCAATGTGAGATTCTAAACATGTTTCTCTTGTTATTTGTAATGATAAAATTGTAATTATGAAATATTAGCCCATTTACTTTTCAATTTCAGATCCATTATCCCAGCTAACACTTTCTTTTTTCAGTACCATTGCCTCAAGGATCATGAAGAGCAAAAGAACTGGAAGATAGTCTTCCCTTCTCCTTCACAAAATCGTTGTTAAGTCTCTTCAGAGAAGTATTTATACGGTTGGAGAAAAGAACTGCCTGTCTGCAGAACATAAGAGTTTATAGAAAGAAACAAAGATGTCGGTGAATGAGTAAGAGAAGCAATGAACAGTGACATTCTCATATATACCTGTGGATTTCAGAATGTGCTGATCTTGTCTGTCAAAGAAACAGTAACATACATTGGAGATGATGTATATATGCTGCTTTCTTGAGCACATTCTCCAAAAATTCAAAGAGATTGCTAGTTTTGTCACATAGTAACTGAGTCTTCAGAAGGACATTCCATTGTTTAAAATGCTAACTGCTTCAGGATGTTACACTCAGGATGTTAGAAAGAGTGAATTCCACAAATAAAGGTTCATTCCACACTACTTGTGATATGAGTTAATTTTTCAGAAACAAGGCTATGGGAATACTCTTATGTTGACCAAAGGACTTTTGTACACAGATATTTTGCTCTGGGCAAAATCAGCGTGTGCAGAGAAAGCAAATCTATACACATCACAGTTATCTTCTCCAGTAAAGACAAAATGCTACCCTTCCATGATGGAAGTGGTCCAGTGCTTTCAATCTGTCCACGAGCAAGCGGGATAATCACTCCAGGGAATGTGACATATTGAAAGCTCAGTGTGGTCTCTACTGCTGACAGATTGGACAACCAGAAGTGTAGCCAAGATCCCTATCAGGACTAGAGGTCCCTGTTGCTAAGTACATGCAGATCCTCACTCATGGCTGCTATAGCCATTTTGTCCTTTATCCTATTTTGTGATGACAGGGTGGCTTTAAATAGCTGACTGATGTGAGCTGAATATATCATCCTATTGACTTGATTTCCAAAGTCTGTTTTCGGTGACTTCTTCTAATAGCATGTCCTTCCTCATCTACTTCTCCAAAGCTATTTTGTACTCCATGTCCCCCTAGTGGTCCTTTCATGATCTCACTCACCCAGGAAACCATTGTTATAACCTATCAATCTGGGTATAATAACATGTTTTCTCATGTTTCCTTCAAGCAAAATGAAAAAGCAAATTCCAAGCATCGTATGCAATCCCCTTTACAGCCATCACCTACGGATATGTCAACAGGAGTCAATGGTGACGTAGTTGTCTACTTCCTGGAACTGGCTACTCATATTGAAGTCGTTAACAGTCAAATGCTGCCCAGTCCTTTCTCGGTTACGTGACAATATAAGAAAGACAGTCATTATACAAGTGAAGGTAGTATAGTAGAATTGAAAACCTTAAATATTTATACTGTTTCTTCGTGTCACTTACTTGTGCCTTCAACATCTGCTCAGTAGAATTGCATTTACACCAGTTTATTTGGTAGTGGTGCTATGTTGCTTAATCCTCCAATTTGTGGTTTGAGAAAATTATAACACTCAGCCTATGGTTAAAAGGTTATTTCTTAGAGTGGGTTTTTGGTATGTGTTCTAGTATTCTATTTCTACCAAAGTTTAGTAGCAGATCAAGATCTGTCTTTCCAAATGAGGAGAGCTATTTGCAAATGGTGGCAGGTCCTCCATTAAAAACCTTAAAACACTGATTGCATTTTACATGTGGGGCTGCAGAGTCACTTGAACAACATCAACATTTTTATCTGCTTGTAGCATTTCAGTAATCAACAATCCCCAAAAAACTAGATGTGCCGAATCAAATGGCTAAATGACAGAGACACGCAGGAAGCATCTTCTGAAAGGTAAGAAGAAGTCTGTGCATCAGGACCCCACACACAATCAAGACCCAACTCTAGAAACATTGGATCTGTATGTGTTTTGGAAGCAGTTCCGCATCTAGGTTTTTCTGGATCCCTTGCAAAGAGACTATACTTGAGGCAGTCTGGAACAAGACAAGTCTCTTTACCAGGTCCAGAGTCTTGTGTAAGAAAGAAGACCTTGAAATTCAGCTGGATATGTTTTTCGAATATGATGTCATTCTCAGATATCTGAGTATTTGATCTATCTCACTTGCCAGTTCCAGTTAAGCAAATGTTCCTCATATAATGAGTGAATTAAATTGTGGCACAGTATTAGAAGGCTGATAAATCTATGAGGAGGCATATTGAGGTATAGTTATTGGCTGACTAGCTAAAAGCAACATATTCTGGTGGGTTTCAAGGTAAGTATTGAGTGAATGGTATTTTCTCTAGATCAGCAGCTGCCTCGCAGGCACCAGGGGCATGTTAATTTGCTCAACCAAGGGAAACACATCTGGCGAAACAGATGCAGGTGGAATGACCACTCAGTTCCTAATCTACTTTAATTCACCCGCATTCATATGGTTCTGCATAGGGCAAATAGTGTTGAAAGAGCCTGTGCTGGGAATTGCCACTGTTAGTGCTTTTCAAGTCATTTCTGATGACACACCGCTCCGCATTCCCTCCAGGACTTTTTTGTTGCTTTTGATTTACTGCTTTCCGAGATCGAGGCAGTCTAATTGCTTCCATATTGCCTCTTCTGTCATAACAGTCCTCACTTTACAGATCCTGCCATCAGTATGAGAATTCTGTCAACTGCTAACTACATTCCTTTCACTTGTTCAGTCTAAAACCGGGGTAAAACCCACAGGATAAGGTTAGGGAAAACTCAACCCACCCTGAGTGGAGCTGTGTTAACATTCCATTGATCTTCCCCTCGCCATAAGCACCTTCTCTCTTGGGAGGGCTTTGGAAGCATGTTGAGTCTCTTGGAATCAATGCTAGCTCATTACCAGTGTCCAGTAATGTCATAGCTTTTCCTTTTCTTAGTGCACAGTTGACTTGATAAAGGCCATTGGTCTCTTTTGAGAAATCTAATATAAGGACAAAGAGCATAAATTTTCAGCAATGTCCACATACCCATGTGGCTATTATCCGCTTCATTCAGTGGGTTCTGTGAGTGTAAATTAGCTTAAGCTATGAAGCTGAACAAGTGTGTGTCCTTTCTGGATTTATGATTAACATTAGAATTCTGTCCATTTGCCCCAGAGCGTTTCTTCAATAGATCAAGTAAGGATTTAGTAGACTTCCCATTGACTTTACTCCTATGAGCACAACGACTAACTTGTTAATGTCATAGGGTTGTGTAGGTCAGAAGATGTAGATTCGTCCTTTGATCCCGCTGTCCATTATCATGAATTATTCTCACCTTGCCCTTGGCTGGCTGCTTCCATTTGGATGCTGCCAATCTGCTACCTAATTCTTCCATTGCATGCAAGTTTTCCAATTGATTGACAATGGTTTTCATTGTTAGATCTGGTCTACAGATAAAAATGTACATTTCCAACATGCTTATGTTTACCTCCCTAATTTTACTGTGATGTATTGGTGACAGGTGTGTTTTATAGACCATCACAGAATAGGTAATCAGTCTTAAATTGTTTTTAGACAGTTTTATTTGTTGTGTGTGTGCATGCATGCTTGGCCTGCATATATGTAAACAAGTACAGAGCGTGTGTACTTGGTGCTTGCGGACTTCAGAAGAAGGCATCTGATTTCTTGGAACTGTTGTTATGGATGGATGTGAGATACTATGTAAATGCTGAGAGCTAAATGAAGTCATCTGCCAAAACAAGAAGTGCTCTCAACCACTAAGTCAGTTCTCAAGTGTCTGGTAGTAAGATTTGAAATAACCAGTGTACTTTAACATTTATATCTTTCCCTGTCTTTAAGTCTTTTCTTTCATGTAGAACACTGGACATTTTCAGCCTACTCATAGTAAATCTTTTTATCTGTTTCACCTAATCAAACAATCAAACTTTTAGAACTTTGTCTTATTCTGCAAGCTGAATAATCAATGCAGCACCTTCTCTTAATAGGCCCTCAAGGGTGATGTTAATGAGGACAGAAGCAGGGTTTGGGATATGCTCAGTATGCAATGCATACTAGTGTGAAAATAACATTACAGTCACATGTGGTAAATACATACAATGAACATTTTAAAAACACGAACAGTATCTGGAACAACTTAGACCTCCCTTCAACCATTCTTCTGTGCCTTTATTGATGGAGAATATAAAGGCAGACTAGTAAGAGGTAACTGGAACAGTCTGGTTTATTCTGGTTAAAAGTGTCAAGAAATGACAGACACCACTGATAAAGCAAAGTTTCTCTCGGATACATGTTTTGCTAAAGACATCTCACGTAAGAATGTTGAAGACAATAAAACCACCTGTGCTTATTTAAAACTTAGATTTTCTGTAAATTGAGTTTCTTGGCACTTTGATTTCCTTCTTAAATAGAAGAATTGTCTATTATCAATATATCTTACCACTTTGCTTCAAGAAGAAAATTCCCTAACTTTAAAACATTGTTGTAGATTCCATTGTCTGACAATGTTATCTTAGAAAACCTTAGAATTGTACACAGCCATTGTTGAAGAGACAATGAGATGGGAATCTACTTTAAGAAGCCATTCCTGTATTTTAATGTGTCTGTCTTATGTCTCCCAAGATCAACGGGCCATGCTTAATATCCCTTGCATCTGTATTATGGTTTCCTATTTTGTCTTTTTATGGGATTTCTGTGTATGAGACTGTGCACATCTTTGCATCTGGATTGTTTATTGTGCTTTTCCCTTGGCTCTTTTTCCTCAGTTTCTTTGTTTTCCTATACATGTTCTTTTAATTTTCTCTTATTTTATATTTGGTTATATAACTCTTTGTATTCAAATAAGAGAGAAAGACATACGTGGATTTGATTGGGTGGGAAATTGGGTAGGATCAGAGAGTAGCTGGTGGAGAAAAAAAATCATAATCCAAATATAGTGTATGAAAACAGACTTTATTTTTGTTTGTTTTAAAATATAACTTCTTTATTGATTTTTTTGGCAATTTAACATCAAGCACCCCAAATCTGCTCACTCCCCAGTTCACCTCTGTCCTCCCGCACTCCTAGAACATCAACCCCCCTGAAAAAAGCCAAACCAAACCAAAACATAGCAAGCAAGCAAAGAGTAGGTGATGATCTAGTGATAATGGCATACCAGAAACCAGAGGCCTTAACCAGACCAGTGATTCATGGCAATGAACATCTGCTAGTAAAACTGATAGGACAAAATCTATTTTCAATTTTAAGCAAGGTTCCATATGTTTTGTTAAACACCACTTCTGCTTTGTATTTGTTATTATGCAGCGAAGTTATGAATCCTGGCAGTGGATGAGCAGAAGTCCTTCCAAGCATATAGGATTCTTCAGGCAATTGCATGTGGTGATATAGAGCTTTGTCTCTAGTCTTTCTATCCTTGATACTATCTATTTACCCACATACACCCTGGATTTGTTATCTAACTTTCAGGGAAACACAGGGTGTTGTTCTTGTCATAAGGTTAGAACACAATAGGTACTGAACATCATTCTGAGGAATGTAAAAACAGTCACACAGAGGCAGTTTTGATAGTTTGCCTGTAAAAGGGAGAATTAATCCAAAGAACGCATTCGTTAGTGGTGAAGGAACATGCTCTGTCAGGAGAAATGAGGAGCTCACTTCTGCAGAGAGGAGGAGTCCAGATACATTGCTGCTGGTAGGACAAGTTCTCCAGCAATTGGGGAGACTTTCCTACTGGAAAACACAACTCAGAGTCTAGGAAGAACTTAATCATCCCATGTTTAGGCAGGACATTCTAGCCATCTCCGTCTCCATTTAGCGGACTCTTTTCTTTACCAGCTCAACAGTCCACACTCTTCGGGGTAGGGATCCACCTTGCATTATACCTAAGCTCTCTGACTGGTTTTTAACATTCACTCTTTTCCTTCAGGGCTCAGTTAGAAGCTGTTAATGATAACGAAAACTCTGGCAGTGAGTTCTCAAATTCCTGATCTTATCTTTCTTTCTTACGACACTGCACAGCAACCAAGATAGTCAGGGTAAGACATTCTACTCTTGAGTTTCCCTGAAAATATTTTAGATGATTAAATTCAGAGTTGCTTAGTGGATTATTTTTTGTAGCTTATTGAATAGAAAAATCCAAGGCATATTTGCTACGTATTTTTGTAAATGGTTTACACTGTGGTTTATCAATACTTGATTATGTAGGAAAACAATCACAAATTTTGAGTCTAATTAAAATGAGAACAGTTTTTAGTATGATAATCCCAGAAAATTTAGACCTGATTCTGAACACTAAGCAAGAGGGAGAACCAAAGATTTATTTCAGGAATTGGCTCATTTTTACAGGATTTCAGAGATTGAGGAACTCCATGATATACTGTCTGTCTGTGAACTAAAGAACCAGAGAAATCAGTGATTAGCAATTTGCTGAGTCCAGCGGACGGAAAAGCAAAAGATCTGATAATGTAACTGAAACTGAAGTGTTGAACAGTGGAGGAGAAACTGATGGACCACTCTGCCCTGTAGTCTAAATTCTCAGGACCATGATCTGTGATGTTGGAGGGCAAGAGAAGATGGATTAACTCCGAAGGGGATTTTCATGCTCTTAGCTTTTTTGCCCTGCTCAGACACTCAATGAACTGGGTGATGTCCACTCATATTAGTGAAGGCTACCTTCTTTTCTCAGTGCACTGATCCGTGTCTGAGTCTTGCAGATAGACTTTTGCCGACGATCCAAGAATTGCTGGTTCTTCTTGTTTTTATTTGTTTTGCTTTTCAAAATAAAACAATTAGCGTTCCACAACTATGTATATTTTTTTAGAAATATTTTGATACATATTGACAAAGTCTAATAATCAAACTAAGGCAAGTCAATTAGCATCCCTCTCCCTTTAGATGCTTTAGTTTCTTCATTTGGAAACAGTCAACACTGCTCTCTATACAAAATATTTAAGAGTGTCATAAACTACAATCACCTTTTCATGTGGCAGAAACTTAGAGCTGGTTAGCTTTCTGTAATTGTGTTTTGATATGTATTATTCAACTTCTATCTAGACTGACAGCTACACATGTTCTACTCTCTTGAGGCCAGAATTCCACTCTTTGCTTCCATGAAATTGTTTCTTAGTTTTAATATTGAAAAGAAATATATCCATTTGCCTTTTTCATGAGTGTGCTATCAGAAACAAAGATGAACATGTTTATGTCATTCCACATACAATATCAGAATGTGTAATTTACAGGATACAGTTGTTTTGTATACAATTACTTGCCCCATAGTACTGATTTCCTTGATAGTTGATAGAGGAAAACAGAAGGTCTTTTATTCCAAACTCTTTTTTTTTTCATTTTTCAGTGGTTTAGTTTATTTTTTTTTTTGCAGTTGGTTGTCATTTTCCTCACTTTTTTTTCCCTCATTTTTTTATTAGAGATTTCCATCTCCTCCCCTCCTCCTCCCCCTTCCCTCCCCTCCCTTCCAAACTTAATTACTAATATTGACTTTCAGATTAAACATCCCCCTTCCCACCGTCTCACTTTATCTCTATCTACCAAAGGTTAAAGAAGCTATATATAGCAGGGTATGGCGTTTTAAACATGTCAAAGAGACAAAATAAAAACCTGAGGGAGAAGCAAAATGTGTCTCTGAGAGTGAGTGTCAGAGAACTAAGCCTGTAAGTGATCTTCTCAAAGCACCCCAGCCAAGCCTCAGCATCCAGCTGTGCCGCTGGAGCATAATAACAGAGGCCCTGGAGGTAAAAGGAATGATCGGGCCCAGATGAATGGATGGGTGATGGACAGGTGAGTGTCCAAACAAATGCCTAGATAGATAAGTGAAAGACAATTTGAATAAGTCACGTCAACATCGAGAATTTAGCTGAAAATGAAGCCCTGGTACAGATGAGTCTCTCTCTCCTTTCTGCTCCTACCATGCACATGCTTGTGCGGCAAGATGATAAGATGTTGGGAAGTTGCCACTACACTGTTTGTGGTCTTCTCATGATGGAAGAAAAAAATATTTCTCGTTCCTCTGTATTTTCTCAATAGATTAATAAGGTAGATTATTGTGATAATTTTGTTTTGGATCTCTTATTCTGGCCTCTATTCTCATGATTCAAATATTCATTGATTCTTTGTTCATTCTGGGAAATATTAGAACAAACTAAAGAGAATGAAGGTATCACAGTGTGCACTTACTCACTTTGTCATGCTACTGCTATTGTTTTATTCTCACCTATCTTGCTACCAGAATCTCATAAGTTATCAAAATATATGACAGTCAAAATTAAAAGAAAATGTGGGAAATATTTATACATGGTCATAGTATGAATCGTACACAGAGAGTGTGTTTACTGTTTTCTCTCATATATGTGTTCAGTCATGAATAACAAGATGTCCTTAGTGATAATTATAATATTTTGAATTAAAACAGAACATTGAAATTGAGTAAACACTTAGAGCATTTGAGTAGTTTATTTATTCACTTCTTGATGTAATCATTCAACAATGTCATGCAGATTAGACACGGATGATATGTAGAGCTAAAAATATACAAGGGCTAAGATAACTTTCTAATAAGAATGATTGAGATTATATATATGCAATTGATACTTTAAGTCAGGGAATGAAGTGAGATAGGGAAGTAATATGGTGTTAGTTTTGCTGAGACACCAGGCTTACTCCTTGAGATGTCCCAGTATTGAATGCATTAGAGAACTGGAAGGAGACTCAGAATGACTATATGTATAAGTTTGTAACAACATTAAAAATGCATGTTGGTGAGTTCAAATAAAATAAGGTAAAGTACTACTGTATTCTTTTCAATCCACAAATAGAGGAACAGATGGAAAAGTTGTACTCTAATAATTGATTTGATAAGATGAAGATTATTATGATGTAGTTTTAGTATTATTGTCAGTGTGTGTGTGTGTGTGTGTGTGTGTGTGTGTGTGTGTGTGTGTGTGTGGCATTTTAAGGGAAAGGAAAGGAATGATTTATTTATTAAGACTGGCAATCAAGAAAGTATTAAAGCAAAAAGTGAGTTTTTATTTATATATTTTATTTTATTATTTGTGTGTGTGTGTGTGTGTGTGTGTGTGTGTGTGTGTGTGTGTGTGTATACCATGCTATGGGGGTGGAGCTCAGAAGACAACTTTCAGAAATTTGTGATTTCTTTCCTTCCACCCTCATCTATGGAGATAAAGCAGAAGTCATCACACTTATTGGAAAGACCTTTAACTTCTGAATCCTCTCATTTGCTCACAATCCATCTTTTTTAAAAGTTGTCTTTCATGAAAATTGACAGACATTTCAAGAGAGAATTGAAGACACATATAAGCCTACCGTTATTTTAAATTAAATGGCTGTGAGCTTCTGCAGGATGGAAATTTTTCAGTGGGTTTGATACATTACACAATCAGTAGTTGTAATTTAGAAAAGTAAAGTTCACTGATAAAGGAGAATGTAACTGGTCAAGAAATCACGAAAACTTTACAATAGTGCAGGAGTTGAATATGAGGAAATAGGAAAGAACACTGGATAGTTGGAAAGTTCCAGTAAGAGAAAATATCAGAATCCATGGAAAGATCTGAGTTTTCATTTACTAGCATTAAAGCATAAAGAGTGTGACAGATTTTAACACTTGGAAGAAGTTGAATATCTTATTTCATATGAATAGAAATCCATACACATGTCATGATTAAAAGGAGTAGGTTTTTTATAGGTAATTTAGTAAATGAAAGAGGATCAATACACACACACATACACACACACACACATATATATATATATATACATGTATGTATATATATACATACATGTATATATATATATATATTTCCTACACAATCAAAATTCTCAATAGTTTAACTGGTGAAATAGAAAATTAGAACCAGGAAATAGAAGCAAGCATAAGTAAAACTAACCTAAAACATTTTGATAACTATAATTTTCTCGAGGTAGTCTCTATCTACAGTGTTCTGTCTGATGTTAAACTCAGGATCCTCCCACCTTAATCTCCCAAGTACTAGGGTTGCGAACATGGTAAATAAGATTATTCAGATTTCAGTGGGCCATTTTGTGAAGTGTTAGTAGTATAAAAAGGAAAAATTATAGCCAAATGTGATCAGTAAGGAAGCATAAATACATACACTAAAACATCACATAGTTGAATAGGAGCAAAACAGCTAATTGTGGAATAAGTTGTCCTGAAACAAGAAGGTGGAGGGAAGAGAGAGGCAGAGAGGAGAGAGAAACAGGTTTTAATTAAGAATTTATATTGCTTCTCTTTGTCTCATTTTCCTTTGCTCTTCAAAAGAAGAATAAGGTTTTTTCTTCATTACTGTAAGACTGTAAGACAGCTCTCTATGTGGTGCCAGATTCAAGCCTGTGTATGTACCACAATCAATGTCTAATATCCTTATACAGATGATTTTGAAATCTCAATGTAAGTGAACATTTATGAAATAGTATTCTCCCCAGTGGAGTAGGTCTGTAGTACACACAATTCCACTTTAAGTTCTACAAAGCTTGATTTTCTTTCCCTGAAGATTTCATTTGTACCTTCAAGAGATGAAAATAGGCCAGGTGCACTGATCGCTACTGAACTCCCCTTTGAAGTCCATCTTCTATAATTTACCATGGCATCTCTCATCTAAGGTTTCTTCTAGTCTGGAGAGATTTCCAGTTTAACTGGATATGCAACTTTGAGAGGACCTGTACTTATTTCAGAGTGATTCCTGTCCCAGAATAAATAAATAAACACGAGGTGATGATTATTTTCTAGTTTTGAATTCCTTGTGTTCTGTATTCCTTGGCTGGAGGTTTTCACACAAAAGTAGCATGTAGTTTTTATGTTTTTCACTTATACTTACATGTAAATAACTAAATAATGAATTAATCCTGGTTTGATTCCCCATCGAGTCTATCTTTCATGGAACTTACAGGTTTCACATTGACAGCCAAGGACTACATCATGGCTCACTTGGTTAAGAACACATCTACAATGCTTCCCTTCCTAAAAACCTAATCTTTCTCATTAGTGATTGTTGAGACCTAATTAAACAGTTCTGAAATTTCTAATTAACATTATATAAGTATCCATGTCTACTCTAAGTTTTCCATTTGTGGAATTTATAGTAAAACTCATTTAAAAAATATTTGAAGAAATTGTTTGCTGTTAAGCACTGGCCTGAAATCTTATTGGTAAATTATTCTAAAAGAGCCCAAAATATTCTAGAAATACAGTATGATTTCAACATTATAACCCGTTTACTTTATAAGAGAGAAATGTAACCCTGTCCATGTAATTGTTGATATGACTGCTCTACAATATTCTCTATGTTATGAAAACATCACAAGGGAAGAATGAAATACTAACAACACGTATTATTTATTTATTTTCTGTTTTACTTGTTTTAGTAGTGTTGGGGATAGAACTTGGAGTCTATCTAGCTAAAACTCTACCACAGACTTATAGCTCAGCCTTCAAGTGAGCCGCTTTTATGGTGTTTATGTTTGTGGGAGTATATGCCACACGTGAGGACTTACCAAAAGGAGCCAGAGAGGGTACTACATCTCCTGCAGCTGGATCTTCAGACATTTGTGAACTGTGGCTGTGAACTGCCTAGTTTGAACATTGGCCACTGAGCTCTGGTCTTCTGCAAGAGCAAAAAGTCATCTTAAGCACTGAATTTTCTCACTAGCCCTAAGTTCAACTTCAAATCCTTTACTTAAGTAACAGAAACTATAGGACAATTTATTTTGCACCTGCTAATAATTATTCAAGTACTTCTTGAACATTCTTTAATTCTGCAAAGATATATACTCTCCTTTTAATTAAAATGTAGTTAAATCCCTTTCTGTACCACCTTTCCTCAAACCGGCTCTTCTTAAGTCTCTTCCATTTGAATCCTTATATACCCATCTCAAACTAATAAACTCTTTTTCTCAAATAAACAATGTTACTTGTTTATAATCACTAATATTTTAACAGTCTGCTTAATCCATTTTTGCTGTTTGTGTGTAAATGGTTTCAGTACTCAACATTTGACAATCAGTTAGTAGGCTCATTCCTGGAAGATGCAACCTCTCCCTCTCTCTCCCTGTGGGTCCTTATGCAGGAGTATGACCCTTAAGAATTTCTCCCTCCCAAGTTAGCATGTATCGACATTGCCATCATTCACATATTGTTATGCTACCATTTTTATGAGAGATGGTTTCATACCTAACTTCCCGATATTCTGGATCTTAACAATTTCTACACCCTCTTTCATATGTTCCCTGAGGGGGGCAGAGTGATAGTCCAGTGGTTGAAAATACTTGTTTTTACAGAGAATCCCAGTTTAGCACCAGCAGGGCAAGTCACAACTGTTTGTAACTCTAGTCTTCGATGATCCACCATCCCCTTTTTGATAGAGCAGGCATGAGTTATGCATGTGTTACAAAGGTATACATGTATGCAAAACACTTAAGTGCGTTAAATAACAAATTCCAACAACACCACTAATACTACTAATAATTTTAAAATATTCATAGTCGTATGTGCCTCATTCAAAGTTAGGGTGTTCAAGCTGAATTTTAAATTTGGAGGTATGTTATTATGATTCAATTCATGAGTATTAAGATAAAAGTTTGTTGCACATGCAGTAACAATCTACACAAAAGTATTGGCCAAAGCTAATAGGATTTCTTTTGACTTTTGAAGTTCCACATCTCTGCTAGGTGACATTTGTGCAACATAAGAATTTCAAAAGAAGTTCCACATCTAAAATGCATGAATGTAAGTACTGCTATCAGCAGTTTGCAAGAACTGTCTCATTAAATCATCTGTGAAACACAATGTGATAACGGTTATCTATCATGTGTGAATCTCATCTCTCATATCAACAATGAGAGATGAGAGATAATTTACAGCATCAGTTAAATGAATTATCAATAGGAATGCCAAAATTTAAAGAAATTTGGAAATAGACTAAAGGGAGAAGAATAATCAATGTGTTAGTAGAGCTGGTATCTCTCAGAAGTCTTTTCTTTTTTCATGTTTCCTACTTGACATCCTTCATGTTCCATATTTAGTAAAGAATTTGCCACAATGGTCAATGGCATGGCATGAAATCATTATTTTTGCTTTTGAATGGAAAATTTGAAATACTAATTTTCCAGATGTTTACCTAATTTATTCATAAACACCAGGCAGCTGCATCTTGTCATTTTCTTGAATGCCAGGATTGGTTCTGAGACATTTCAGATCTACCACTCCATGTTTTAGTTTCTTGCTTTTCAAACACATGAAAAAATTATCCTTGAATCCGATAAACTCACACATTTTGTCTTGCAGGTAAAATAAAGCAAGATTATAAGAAATAAAGAGCCTCAAGAAGAGCTGTTCATTTTGACAATTGCCTTTTCTAATTACCACCCTGTTCACCAGTGACACAGAGCATAAAAGCTAAAGAGAGTGTAATTGAAATGCATTGAAAAATATATATGTTAATGTGTAATCAGATAATCAGGGAATGCTGACTACAACTTTTATTTTATAACATTTTTAGAAATCATAAGATAATTTATATGGAAGGCTAACTAATATTAACATTTCAGTGTCAGAACCAATCAATTTTCTAAAATTTTCTTTTAGATTTGCTTATTTATATGTCCATACACATATGCGTGTGTACATGTAGGCATATTTTATATATATATATATATATATATTATAATGCTATTAGAAAATTCCATTTCCTTTGTTATTATATAGTCTTTACTTGGATTTTATGCAAATGGACAAATGTCTTGGATGGTAGTGACAATAATATTTTATTATACTTACTATATGAAAATTCAAAATTAACTCCAATAGTTTTGATTTTTGGAGATATCTCTATATGTTTTCAGTCATTGCATAGTTGAGTTTCCACCATCAGTGAACACATCATTGCTGTCTCTAAGAATTATCTTGATAAAATGGATGAATTTGGAAGGCATTATCAAATAATCAATAAACAGGAAAATAAATGCAATACTTACTCAGAAAGGGACTCTGCAATAAGCCAAACTCCCAGGAATAGAGAGGACAGTAGTTAGTTTAAGTCAGGCAAGAGGGTGGAGATAAGGAGATGTTGGTAAAAGGGTAAAACATTTCTGGGCTACAAATCAATAATTTCTAGAGATGTACCTCTTAGTATGGTGAAGATAGATTGACATTGCATTTGTATACTTGGACACTGGTAATATAGTAGGTTTTATGACTTCATCACCAAAACGTACTAGTTTGGTTTAATTTTTTACAATGAATACATCCTGTAGGCTACAACTCAAGAGTATAATTACAAACTTTAACAAAACATGAAAAATAGAAACTCATAGTTTAAATTCATATGTTAACAAATTAAAATCAAATTCAGCTTTGATCTGTTATGTATTAGAAGATATGTATATGTGTATGAAATATCAGTCTAGAACATAGGGGTCTAGGTTCCATGCAGACACCAGCTCCACCTCTCTAATTTAGATGAACTGTCTTCAACAAAGGCAGCCCACTAGAATGTGAAGATACTCTGCAGACTACAGAAAGAGAAATATGGACATAAGCCAGCCATGAAACCATGGACCTACCATCTGTCTTGTCTGCAAGATATGCTGGAGCAATGATTGCACAGATCTGTGGGAGCTAACATCTGACTTAATTTGAACAAAAGAGTCTAAATTGGATGTCTCCATCCTGTCCATCTGGTCAGGAATCCCGCTGAAGAGGCAGAGGAAATACTATAGAAATCAGAGGGGATGGAGGATACCAGGAGAACATGGCCCACTGAATCAAGTAAGTAGGACTCACATGGCTCACAGTGATTGAAATGGCAAGCAAGGGATCTGAACAAGGTCCTCTGAATATTTGTTATATTTATGAGCAATGTGTTATTGGTGTTTTTGTGGGAATCCTAACAGTGGGAACAGATCTGAACCAGGTCCTCTGAATATTTGTTATATTTATGAGCAATGTGTTATTGGTGTTTTTGTGGGAATCCTAACAGTGGGAACAGATTTGTCTCTGACTCTTTTGCTTGTTCTTGGGACTCTTTTTCTCCTATTGAGTTGCCTTGTCCATCCTGGGTATGAGGGCTTTTGCTCTTGTCTTATTATATCTTGTTTTTTCCTGTTTGGTTATTGTCTACTTTCTAAAGGGGAATGGAGGGATGGTGGATCTGGATGGGAAGGTAGGTGGGAGGGGAGCTGGTAGGAATGGAGGGAGGTGAAACCATAGTCTGGATATACTGTGATATAAGAAGGTCTTCAATGAAAATTATCAACCTAGTACCACAAAATGTAAAACCAAATAAACACACACTTGGTATAAATGGGAGAACATGCTAACTGTTCTATTTGTACATTTAAATATGCATTCTGCCTTTAGTTTGAAGATAAATAAGGAGAGATTCAAACATTGTAGACTATGTCATAATATTGCAGGTAATAATTTTCAGAGTGTTTTTCAGAAATAACTTTAGTGTTCTTTCCCTAGAAGGAGAAATAGGTAACTTCATTCCCAATTTTAAAAAAAAAATCACCTAATAGTATAATAAAAAATACAAAAAGAATAATTAATTGCACTTAACAAATGTATTATTTAATTCTGTAGTTTGATTTTATGTCATTATTTAATAATAGTTAATGTCTTCTTTGTTAACCAATACATTTCTGAATACTTTCCTTTGTCATGAGGAATGGCAAATAAGTTCTTCTTTCTAATTTAAGGTGGAACAAGTACTAATTCTAAGATTTTAAGAGTAAATATATCACTTTTAATTTTATTTAAAATTTTTTATTCATTTTACATACCAACATTCGTTCTCCCTTCCTCACCCTTCTACAATATACCCCACATCCCCCTGCCCAATTCATCCACTCCTAAGAGAAGGTAAGGCCTCCAATGAGGAGTCAACTAAACCTGGTATATCTAGTTGAGGCAGGACCAAGTCCCTTACCACAGCATCAAGATTTAACAAGGTATCCAACCATAAAGAATGAGTTTTAATTTAATATTGAAAATTTTTATTTCCTTATTATTTCTTTGTTTCAATTTTTCCTCCTATGCTTTGCTTTCATATATATATATATATATATATATATATATATATATATATATGTGTGTGTGTGTGTGTGTGTGTGTGTGTGTGTGTGTATATGTGTGTATGTATGTACTTATGTGTGTGTATGCACATGTGTACATGTAGAAATTAAGGAAACAAGCAAACCACAGAATTTTCATCTTTATAATTTTATAAAGATAGAATACATAATCATGGATGACTAGCATAAAAGTGCTGAAAATTGGGGATGGAGAGATGGTTCATATAATAATGCACTTTTCCTGCTGTCTTGAGAAGCAAATTTCAGTTCCAGCATCCCTTGAAGCCCCAGGTCAATTGGCATGCTCTTCCCTGGGGATGGCTGTTTCTCTGGCTCTCAGCATCACTTACGTGCTTTTATGCCTCTGTGTAGAGCTGAGGTGTCCTGGGCTGTTGCCAGTCTGTTTTAGCATACTTAGTGTTATTGTTCAACTCATGCTTAGGTGGAAAACATATGTCAGGAATTTAAAAGACCGAGGAGGGGTTATGTGATGGGCTGGGTGTAGGAAGAGGGAGAGGTTTGTTGTAATTATATTATAACCTCGAATGTATACCTTCTTTAGTAGTAGCCTTCCATATGTATGACTTTTAGTTTAAGCATTTATTGCTCCCTGTATTCTGTTTTGCTTTAACCTCCCACCAACTACATTTTATCACCGCCTTTTCCATGTTTGAACTCTTTGTACAAACCAGTTGTTCCATCTTGTCTGCTTTGAAAGCCTCTCCTCATGGTGCCGTACTAATTTCCTGACCTCTAAAGGTGCTCTGAGTGAAACACCATCACACACACACACACACACACACACACACACACACACACACACACACACACACACATACACACACACACATACACACACAAGCATGCACTCCCTCTCTCTCTCACATACACATGCATGCTCACATATACACATACACACACATCTAAAGGTTCAAATCTAACCTCTATAAATGTAATGAAGCACCCAATCATTGTCTTTCTGGATTGTTTCTGCAGATTCTTTAAAGGGCTATCATGGTTACTTTAGTGTAAGGCTGTTTATGTTTTATTTTTAGGAATGAAATCTGATATTTCCTTCTTCTTTTTGGTAATATTGCTACCTATAGATATTTTTTACTCTAAGAGAATTCTTTTAAATTTTTGAAAGAATACAAAAATAAGATAGTTTTGTGAAATTATATAAATAGTTCAAATTCACCTGGAAATTGAATCACAATAAAACCAGAAATTACAGTGGTGAAAGACACAATACATTATTTTCCAGATATCAAAAAGCATAACAGTTCACTTGAGGGCAACAGTTCCTTGACTTTGTTATTAGATGCTTTTGTATCTTCTCCAATTTCATTCTGAATTTGTTAATGCTCAATGATTTTATTTCTGCTCTTCTCAAACTCATTTAATATGTCATTCACTAACTACATATTAAAGCAGACTACTTCAAATGCATATTTTTCTGTCTCCTAGGATTGTATATCCATTTTTTTGCCAGTGATATGTCATTCTGGGCATATTAAGAAATGCAAAGACTATGTGTTCAAAACAGAATGAGTTTCCTGTTTATCTCCCCTCCCGCATGCTCATACACGAATCACTGCTTTCTCCCTTTTACTTTGTTTCAAGCTCATGATAATATTTAGGATGCAGTTCATTGATCAGTGGTGCAACTGTAGGCTGAATTCATTCACCAACACTCTACAGAGGTTTAACTATGTCCAGGAAAGTCAGACTGTAAATACATATTTACCAATGTACTGATTTGAATTTTTCAATGCTGTTTTCAAATATATACACTCTTACTTAGTTTTAGTTTTATTGGTAAGATAATTGAAAATAAATGTCTTATCAAGTGTGAAATTTTCAGATAAAATATATTAACTTTTCCAACATAGTCATAATATATAAAGGAATGGAAATCCATACTATTGAATAAATATAGGGAGCTGAAAACATGGAAAATAGTTTTATAGTAGTAATTTTGAGTGGCACGTATCTCTTTTTATGTATCTTTATATTTTGAAGTCTACCCACCTCAAAATTGTTATATTTAGCTTAGAAATCAGAACTTTATTTTATAATATAATTATGGTACCCAGTGTTTGCATTTCTTTCATGCAAATTTGCACAAATAATGCAGATTGAAATTTTGTTAACCTTTGAAGACATTCTTTCAGCAATATTTTCTGATTTTCCCAAATATAATGCTTGCTAGAGTTTTCAAGATTACTTCCATCTCAGAGATTAGATGCTGCCATCAGTAAAGGTGGAAAGACAACACAAGACTTGTGTTAGGAAACATTCCTGAATGGCTACCACTTGAAAAGCTGTCAATTGGCCATACTGAGTTTTCACCTCATGAATACATGCCAGGAAGAGAGATAAATTATACCTTTTATTTATGAAATGATCAATTTTAGAAATATCACGTGGAGGGGAGTAAATTACCCTGATGCTATAATTAATTGGGCTAATAAAAATCTGTTAGAAATAGAAAATAACTCACCATGTTCTTAATCAGAAAACATGTTTTGGGGTATTCAAGGAATCTGAAAAGAATAACAATGAAAACAACCCACTTAAAATTTATCTAAGCTGTACTTCACTTGAGTGAGATGGGTCAGAATAAATCTAGATTTAAAAACTATGGTAGAATGAAACCAACAAAGAAAAATTAAATCAATGCAACAGAAGAATAAGAAGAAGAGCATGGACATTGCTCATTTAACAGGTTGTACAGTGTGGTGCATGGTCTACAGAAGGCGATCTACAAAGTAAATTAAGCTGTTTTAGAGAAATGTGAATTCCTTCCATCAAAATACCAGCAACACCTGATGAATGGTGTGAATAAACACTGAGTCCCTTAGGGTAGAGCAGAGTTGAGTATGGAAGCATGCTAGGTAATTTATTTGAGGATGCAAAATGCTGTAAAATCAGCAAGCTTAAGAATATCTGCCAGATAGTGTGGTTTTTTTTTTTCTAAAGAGCCATGTGGGCATGAAGGAAAGCCTTGAAAGACTCAGGATGACAATGAGGTCTAGAAAGGGTTGGGGAGCCATGAAACTTATCTATCTCCTTGCTAGCATCCATCAACTGGGCTATTGTTCATTGCAAGTCTAACATACAATTTATTTTTATCATACTAGTAATAGGGATAAATCCTGTGTCTCTGTCAGTGACCCCACAGGCTGCCCAGCCATACAACTGTCACCCATATTCCCAAGGAACTAGTTTGACCTATGATAGTCCAGCTGGACTTGTTGAGCTCCCATTAGCTGAGATAAACTGGTTCAGTGGGTGGCCCTATCATGATCTTGACCTCTTTGCTCATATTCTGACTCCTCATACTCTTCACCTGGATTTTGGGAGCTCAGGCCCTTACCCTGCTGCAGGTCTCTGCTTCTGTTTCCATCAGTTACTGGATGGAGATTCTATGGTGATATTTAAGATATTCATCAGTCTGACTACGAGGCAAGGCACACTTTTCTATATTGCTTAGGGTCTCAGCTGGGGTTATCCTTGTGGATTCCTAGGAATTTCTCTAGAGCCAGGATCCTTTCTAGCCCCATAATGGCTCCCTCAATCATGATATCTCTTTCCTTTCTCTAATCTCTGTCCTTCCATCATCTTGACTATCCCTTTCCCTCTTGTTCTCTTACCTTCTCCCCTTCTTCCCTACTCCTCTCCTTCTGCCATTCCCCCCCCCCAAAATTTGTCAGGCCATTTAGTCTATTTTGATTTTCCATGTAGATCTATGTATGTTTTTCTTAGGGTTCACCTTGTTACTTAGCTTCCTTAGGGTCATGATCAATCGGCTTAATATCCTTTGCTTTACAGCTAGTATCCACTTATGAGTGAGTACATGCCATGTTCATCTTTCTGGGTCTGGGTTACCTCACTCAGAATGTTTTTTTTTTCTAGTACCATTCATTTAAATGAAAATTTAAAAATGTCAATGTCTTTTACTGCTGAGTAGTGCATTCTTCGATTGAGGAGCATCTAGGTTGTTTCCAAGTTCTGACTATTGCAAATAATGCTGCTACAAACATAACTAAACAAATGTCCCTGCAGTATGATTATCTTTTGGGTATATGCTCAAGGGTGGTTTTGCTGGGTCCTGAGGTAGGTTGATTCTCAAATTTTCTGAGAAACCACCGTACTGATTTCCAGTGCTTGGAGGTGTATTGCTCTTCCTCCACATCCTCTCCAGCATAAGCTATCATTGGTGTTTTGGATCTTAGCCATTCTGACTGGTGTAAGATGGTATCTCAGAGTTGTTTTGATTTGCAATCCTCTGATGGCTAAGAATGTTGAACATTTTCTTAAGTGTCTTTCAGCCATTTGAGATTCTTCTGTTGAGAAGTCTCTGTTTAGTTCTGTTCCCCATTTTTTAAATGAGTTATTTGAAATTTTGACATCTAATTTCTTCAGTTCTTAATATATTTTGGATATCATTCCTCTGTCTGATGTTGGGTTGGTGAAGATCTTTTCCCATTCAGTAGGCCTTGGGCCTTCCCCAAAGCAATGTGCCTTCACCTCTCTGAGGCGAGTTTGGGGGATGGGTGCGGGCAGTATTTTGAGGGAATGGGAAGAGGGGAGGGAGTAGGAACTGGGATTACAATGTAAAATGAAAAAAAGATAGTTTTTTTCTTTAAAAATAAAACTAAATAAAAGAAATAAAAATTAAATTATCATACTAGGTGTAAGTAATATTTTACTGAACACCTAACTTTAATCAATCAATTTTAGCTGCCAGATAACAAGAGAACACTGTAAGTAGGAGCTTTTATTCACAAGATCTGGCAATTATACTATATGAGGAAAAAAAGAAGAAGACAGAAAATTAACAAATTGTTAAATGATCTGAGTTTATAAATATAATTTCCCAATATAACAATAATGGTCATAAAATATAACTATAAAACATGAACTACAACTCAAAACTAAAGAAACTATATAAATAAGGGAATTCTAAAAAGCTCATAGATTCAGAAGACATGAAAAAATTCAAAAATGTTCCAATTTGATCAAGAAATTATATTTTAGTGAGAGGATCAATTTAAAAAAACAAAAACAAATATTTTGCCAAGTAATGTTTCTCGGAATTTAGAGACAATTTTTTCCAGATTTATAGTGCTGTATCTGGATACTTGAATGTCAATACTTTTATAAATTTCAGGGGCTGGATCCAAGGCTTAGCAGATAACATGCTTGCTTTGCAAGCCAGAGGAATGGATATTGGATTCCTCAGACTCGCAGAAATATCAGACAGGCTTTCTGCAATAGCCGGGCTCAAAAGGTGGAGACAGTGATTCCCAAGGAAGCAGGTTAGATAGACTAGCTGTAACATCAAACTTTAGTTTCAGTTGAGAGACTCTGCTGTCATTAATAAGGTGGAGAACAATCGAGAAAGACTCCTGATGTCAATTATAGGTTTTCACACACACACACACACACACACACACACACACACACACTCATACATGAACATATACATGCACTTTATGCATATACTCTCACACAAGTGAGCACATACATGCTTTCAATACATATATGACCATGCAAAAATGATTTCATTCCATGCTTGTATTAACACTAATATTACATTTTTAAAATCACAAAAAGGAATGAAAACAGAACTTAAAATTGGATTTAATGATGCTATCTATCATCTATTATTTCTTTTTCTCTATCAAACATATATTGCCTACCTATAGATAGGTAATATATATATATTTGTATCTAACTATCTATGTATCTATGAATCTATCTGCCTATCTATCTCTCTCTGTCTCTCTCTATATACATCTATCTACCTAGTCTAATATATCATCTATTTACCTATATCCTTTTTCCTGCCATATAACCAGAGATGATATAACTTTTGCCTCTTTCTTGTAGCTAGTTTTCATGAGTGTCTATATCTCAAGGTAGTCAGATCATCCTTTCTATATTTTCTACCATTTTATTGATTTTTATAACAATACTATAGATTCCGTAAGTTCATAAATCTATAGGGAATTCAAGAAAAATTAAGGTAAATATTTTATTCAAAACCAATGCATATAAAGAAAATTTTCATTAGCCTTTCCTGTCCTATAACTGTCTATACCTAAAATAGTTCGAGTTTTGTCTGTCCACCTTTGTATCCTAATAGAACAAAGGTACAATAGTGTGGACCTACAATAAACACTTGACTAAATGAGTTGAGTTTGGTTTTGTATCTTTGCATGTTCCATTAATCAACTAGAGATGCCTCCCATTGTATGATATCAATAAAATCAACAAAAAACCAAAAGACACTTACTTTCTCATAGTTCTAGGGACTAGAGGAATATGATCAAGCTTCCATCCAATTAGGTTTACATGAGGCATCTCTTTTTTTTTTACTTTAGAGTGGATGTTTTCTGTCTATACCCTCCTTACATTTGTCCAAAGTGAGTGTGTACTGGGTGTAGGATGAAGGAGGATGGCCAAAACATTTTTATGCATCCTCTTATAAAAACATCCAATCAATCAATCAATCATTGCTAAACTTAGGTCTTCATTGAATCTTAATTAATTACACAGAGCCGTCATCTCCACGCAAAACCACAATGCCGAGGAGAGATCAAACTAATGAAGTTAGAAGAACAGTTAGTTCATAATAGGTTTCAGTCTTTCAATCTAGACTGAGAGTTTGTAGGTGTAGGTTATATACAAATCTTTATTATTTTCTTTTATAGTAGATGCCATATGTCATCAAGTTTGAAAATATCTACTTAAAAATCTATAAAAACATTGCTATCATGAATGCATAGAAAATATTTAAAGTTTTGAGCAATGTTATTTTTTAAGAGTCCATAGCTGCCATTCTTTATTATAACATATAATTATTTCAGAACTGATTTTAAAATTTGTATGTTGAAAGTCTGGTTTATAATTATGATAATAATATGGGATTCAATGCACTGATGCTGCTAAGATGTAATGAACATAATTATAAGAATAATATGTCCTTTGGTGTTGAAAATGCACTCCTATAATTTAAGCACATTTCTTTATTTCAACTAGACAAAATACATACTTCCTCGTTTCCCTAAATACATTTCTCTATTTTATTTTGAATCTTTTTCTCTAAGTCTTTGAGGATCTAGCCAGTCTATTTTGATTTTTTACTTCCCAAACACTCATATGGTTGTTTCAGTGGTAGTGAATACTTGATTTTTCGACAGGGGACTCAGCACCTACATGGTTATTCACAACTATTTTTTCGCTCCAGTTCCAAGACATCTCATACCATTTTCTGACTTCCAAAGGCAGGAGAAATGTATGAGGTGGATAGAAATAACTGCAGTCAAAACTCTCATACATACAACAAAATAATAAAATAAATAAACTGAAGAAACAAAACTTCCACACATAAGAAAAATGTTTGTTTAATAAACAAATAGTAAAATAAAACAAATGGTATAATTAAACAAAAACAGAATGGGATGGTTTTTCTTAATGTATCAAAACTATTGTAACCAGTGTAAACTTATTCTTGAATAAAATGCTTACATTAAAAATGTTCTCTGCCATTCAGTCTCAACATATTCCTCCAAATAATACCTGAATAATTTCCAATATATTATCATAAGCTATGTATTTATTCTAAAACTAATTTTCTAAACTCTATTCATTAGAGTATGAATTAAAATATTTCAAATTATTAAATAATAGATTAAATTAGATTCTGGGAGCGAATTCTTTCTCAAGTATCTTTATTTTTGAAAACAAAATTATATAATAAGGTAAGCCATGTGTATTATTAGATTTTTTTAAAATTACTTAGACTGGTTTTTAATAATGATCTGAGGCTGTGGAAACTGAATAGAAAATAATAACAAAACTATATAGTGATTTTCATTTTGTCATTTTTTTAAAATTAAACCTTCAAAAATATAGATATCACCTCTAATCCTAAATGATTACATTATGAGAACATATCCCAGTGTCAGTTGAGTGGCATCCATTCTGTCCAGCAGTCATATCAAGAAGTAAAGTTTTCAAGTTCCTTTGGAACTGGCATTTGTAAAAAATTAACGTAAAACAAGATATTTAATATAATGACAGAAAGGTGTACTAAAATATAACACTATAGAAATGTTTTTTTTTGGGTTTTTTTTTTTTTTTTTTTTTTTGGTTTTTCGAGACAGGGTTTCTCTGCAGCTCTTTTAGAGCCTGTCCTGGACCTAGCTCTTGTAGACCAGGCTGGCCTCGAACTCACAGAGATCCGCCTGCCTCTGCCTCCCGAGTGATGGGATTAAAGGCGTGAGGCACCACCGCCTGGCTACACTATAGAAATGTTAATGCAAAGAAGTGAACATACACATTTCTTAGAACACATTCTAATTCAGAAAAGAAAAATAATTAACAGAAAAATTACTGTTGTGCTTTTAACACTAAAAGTAAAAATTGGAAATCAGAAGAGGGTTAAAGAGATGGCTCAGTGGTTAAGAGCATTTTTTGCTTTTCCAGAGGAACTGGGTTCAATTCCCAGTGTCCACATGGCAGGTCACAACTGTCTGTAACTCAAGGTCCAGCGGAGTTGACTCCCTCACAAAGACATGCATGTCTAATGCCAATGCATATAAAATGCAGTTCCCATCAAAATTTCAACACAATCCTTCATAGACCTTGAAAGAACAATACTTAACTTCATATGAACAAATATATGGTATAAATGTCATAAACTCCAGGATTAAGCCAGAAAGACAATTATAGCCTCAAGGTCCATGACTAATTTCTACCTGTCTTTTATGAACAAATCCTAGGATAGCTAAAACAAAAACCTAGGATAGCTAAAACAATCCTGTACAATAAAGGAACTTCTGGAGGCATCACCATCTCTTACCTCAAGCTCTATTATAGAGCTATAGTAAGAAAAATATTTTGGTATTGATGAAATGGTAATAATGAAAAACAGACAGGTGGAACAATAGAAATGAACTGAAGATTCAAATATTAATCCACACACTTATAAGCAGCTGATTTGTGACAAAGAAGCTAAAATTATAATTTTTTTAAATTATACAATGGAAAAAAGAAAGCAAATGGTGCTGGCAAAACTGGATGTCAACATGTTGAATAATGCAAATAGATTCATTATCTATCCCTATGCTCAATATTCAAGTCCAAATGGATCAAAGATCTCAACATAAATCCAACCATACTAACCACCTCCTAGAAGAGAAGGTGGGAAGTACCCTTGAACACATTGACACAGGAGACCACTTTCTAAATATAACACCAGTAGCAAAGACACTGAGAGCAACAATAAATAAATAGGAAAGCCTAAAATGAGAAGTATCTCTAATGCAAAAAAATGTTAGTAAGACAAAATAGCAGTCAACTGACTAGGAAAAGATATTTACCAACCACACATTGTACAGATGATTGATCTCCAAAATCTATAAAGACCTCAAGAAATTAGATATCAAAATACAAAATAATCCAATTAAAATAGGGTATTTATCTAAACAGAGAAATCTCAACAGAAGTATCTCAAATGGCTGGAAAACAATTACAGAAATGTTCAATATCCCTAGCCATCAGGAAATGGAAATAAAAAAGACTCTGAGATACCATATTACACCAGTAAAAATGACTAAATTCAAAATTACCAATGATAGCTTATGATGGAGAAGATGTGGATTAATTTTCACTGTTAGTTGACAAACGTGTACAACCACTTCAGAAATCAGTATAATGATGGTTTCTCAGAGAATTGGGAATCAATCTACCTCAAGATGCATCAATACGACCTTTGGGCATATACCCAAAGGAGGAACACTCATACTACAAGGACATATGTTCAACCATGTTCATAGCAGCATTAATCATAATAGACAGAACATGGAAGCAACCTAGATGTGTCTAAACTAAAGAATGAATAAAGAAAATATGGCACATTTATACAATGGATTACATTAAAAAATCAGTGACATCTTGAAATTTGCAGACAAATGTATAGAACTAAAAAAAATCTTTAATGAGGTAACCCAGACCCAGGAAAACAATCACATTATCTACTCACTCATAAGTGTATATTAGACATAAAGCAAAGGATGATCAGCCTATAGTCTATGACCCTAGAGAAGCTAGGTGAAAAGAAGAACCCTTAGAGAGACATACATGCCCCCCCCCAGAAGTGGAAATAGATAAGAACTCCTGAGAAAATCTGGGAGGGGAGGGAGGACTGAAGAGGAGGATGAGGGGAAAAGGGAAGTGGGGAGGAGATCAAGAGGGAATGGGATGGCCTAGATGGGGAAGGACAGAGGAGTAGAGCAAGGAAAGAGATACCTTGATGGGGGGAGCGATTATGGAATAGAAAGAAACCAGGCACTCAAGAAATTCTCAGGAGGGCTGGAGAGATGGCTCAGTGGTTAAGAGTATTGCCTGCTCTTCCAAAGGTCATGAGTTCAATTCCCAGCAACCACATGGTGGCTCACAACCATCTGTAATGAGGTTTGGTGCCCTTTTCTGGCCTGCAGACACACAGACAGAATATTGTATATATAATAAATAAATATTTTTAAAAAAGAAATTCTCAGGAAAGCTTGTCTACTTCCAATATCCAGGAAGATAACTATATGTTTTTCTTTGGGTTCACCTTCTAATTTAGCTTCTCTAGGATCACAAATTATAGGCTCACTGACCTTTATTTATGTCTAGAATCCACTTATGAGTGAGTACATACCAAATTCATTTTTTTGGGCCTGAGTTACCTCACTCAGAATAGTGTTTTCTATTTCCATCCATTTGCATGCAAAGTTCAAGATGTCATTGTTTTTTACCACTGAGTAGTCCTCTAATGTGTATATATTCCACACTTTTTTTATCCATTCTTCCACTGAAGGACATCTAGGTTGTTTCCAGGTTTTGGCTATTAAAAATAATGCTGCTATGAACATAGTTGAACAAATGCTTTTGTAGTATGATAGGGCATCTCTTGGGTATATTCCCAAGAGTGCTGGGTCCTGGGGTAGGTTGATCCCGAATTTCCTCAGAAACTGCCACACTGCTTTCCAAAGTGGTTGCACAAGTTTGCATTAACACCAGCAATGGAGGAGTGTTCCCCTTACTCTACATCCTCGCCATCAAAGGCTATCATTGGTGTTTTTTATTTTAGCCATTCAGACAGGTGTAAGATGGTATCTCAAAGTTGCTTTGATTTGCATTTCCCTGATCGCTAAGGATGTTGAGCATGACCTTAAGTGTCTTTTGGCCATTTGAACTTCTTCTGTTGAGAATTCTCTGTTCAGTTCATTGCCCCATTTTTTAATTGGGTTAAGTAGCATTTTAAAGTCTAGTTTCTTGATTTCTTTATTTGGGAGATCAGACCTTTGTCTCTTGAGGGGTTGGTGAAGATCTTCTCCCATTCAGTAGGTAGCCTTTTTGTCTTAATGACAGTGTCCTTTGCTTTACAGAAGCATCTCAGTTTCAGGAGGTCCCATTTATTCAATGTTGCCCTTAATGTCTGTGCTTCTGGGGTTATACGTAGGAAGTGCTCTCCTGTACCCACGTGTTGTACAGTACTTCCCACTTTTTCTTCTATCAGGTTCAGTGTGTTCAGATTGATATTGAGGTCTTTAATCCATTTGGGATCTTGGGGTGGGGGTAAGTGGAGATGGGGAGAGAAAAGTGAGGAGGGGAAGATGGGAAGACCCTGGGGAAATGGGATGGTTGGGATGGAGGAAGGGTGGATAGGGGATCAGGGAAGAAGATATCTTAATTAAGGGAGCCATTTTAGGATTAGCAAGGGATTTCACTCTAGAGGGGTTCCCAGGTATCCATGGAGATGTCCCCAACTTGTTCCTTGGGCAGCTGAGAAGAGGGAGCCTGAAATGGCCCTTTCCTATAGCCATACTGATGACTATCTTGCATATCACCATAGAAGCTTCATCTGGCGATGGATGGAGATAGAGATAGAGACCCACATTGGAGCGCTGGACTGAGCTCCCAAGGCCCAAATGAGGAGCTGAAGGAGGGAGAACATGAGCAAGGAAGTCAGGACCGCGAGGGTTGTGCCCAACCACTGAGATGGTGGGGCTGATATAATGGGAGCTCACCAAGGCGGCTCGGCTCGGACTGAAAAAGCATGGGATCAAACCAGACTCTCTGTATGTGGCAGAAAATCAGGGCTGATTGAGAAGCCAAGGACAATGGCACTGGGTTTTGATCCTACTGCAGGTACTGGCTTTGAGGGAGCCTAGTCTGTTTGGATGAGCAACTTTTTGGACATGGATGGAGGGGGAGGGACCTTGGACTTCCCACAGGGCAGGTAACCCTGACTGCTCTTTGGACTGGGGGAATGGGGGGGAGGGGGAGGAAAATGGGAGGTGGGGAGAAGGCTGAAATTTTTAACAATAAAAAATAAAAAAAAAAAAACAAAACAAGAAAACGCTTATCTTTCGATCAAAAGAGAAAAAATTCTCAGGAATCAACAAGGATGACCCCACCTAAGACCCTAAGCAATAGTGGAGAGGGTACCTGAACTGGCCTTCCCACTATAATCAGATTGATGACTACTTTAATTGTCACCATACAACTTTCATCCAGTAACTGATGGAAGCAAATGCAGAGATTGACAGCTAAGCACTGGGGTGAGGTTCCAGAGTCCAGGAGAAGAGAGGGAGGAGCCATAATATGAGCAAAGGGATCAAAACCATGAGAAAGATACCCGTAGAAACAACTGATCCGAGCTAACGTGAGCTCACTCACTCCAGACTGAAAGTAAGGGAACCTGCATAGGACCAAACTAGGCCTTCTGAATGTGGCTGGCAGTTGTTTGTCTGGGAAATTTATGGGGCTACTGGCAGTGGGACTTACCCTTATTGCTGAACTGGCTTTCTGGAGAACATTCTCTTGAGAGGGAGACCTTGCTCAGACTAGATATACTGAGGAGGACTTTGGTACTGCCCCAAAGTGACATGCTAGACTTTGTTCCCCATGGGAAGCCTTACCACCCCTGAGGAGGAATGGATGGAGGTGGTGGTGGTTGGAATGTAGAAGGGGACAGGAAGAGGTGAGCTAGGGGAACTGGGATTGGTATGTAAAATGGGAAAAGATTGTTTTTACAAAGTTAAATTGCAAAAACTATTGGAAATTAGGCAATATACTTGGTAGCAGAGACAGAGATACAGAAAGAGAGAGAAAAAACAACTCTTATTTTAACTTCTATACCTTCAGTGACTTTGAATGTTGTTATCAAGTTGAATAATTTCTTGAGTACTTTCTTTTTTTAATTTATTTATTTTTAATTAAAAATTTCCACCTCCTCCCCTCCTCCCATTTCCCTCCCCCTGACCCCCCACCGCTGGCTCTCCAGTCTCAGTGGGTGGGTGCACTCCTCGCAGTCCTGACTTCCTTGCTCATGTTCTCCCTCCTTCAGCTCCTCATTTGGGCCTTGGGAGCTCAGTCCAGTGCTCCAATGTGGGTCTCTGTCTCTATCTCCATCCATCACCCCATGAAGGTTCTGGCAATCTTGTCTCCTTCCAATATCCAGGAGGATAACTATATGTTTTTCTTTGGGTTCACCTTCTTATTTAGCCTCTCTAGGATCATGTATTATACGTTCAATGTACAGTTACTGAATTGGAGCTTTAGATGATTTTACAAAAATACTATCTAAAATTTTCTATGAAATTCAGTTTTATATTGCTAACTATTTAAATTAGTCTATACCAAACATACTGGAAACAGACTTTTTTCATTTTGAGATAGTTAATAGTCTTACTTCCATGTATGTTTCTTGAGGTTCATAGTTAATTTTACATTAGTTTCACATCCCCTGGTCAGATTATTTTAATGGGAATGGGGGAATAGTGCTGGCAATCTGCCTTTAGCATCCCTGCTATTTCTGGAGGCACTGGAGGTTTTTCTGCTGTCTATCATTTCCTAAATAACCAGTCTGAGTTTTAATATAATTCACACATTGTTTGGCCTACTAGCTCAGGCTTATCATTAATTAGCTTTTACAGCTTAAAGTAACCCCTTTCTAGTAGCTTAAATTTTACCACGAACTTTGTAGCTTGTTAAATCACATATTGCTTTTCTGGTGACTGCTGGTGTCTTCCAGACTCTAATTTCTTTTTCCCTGTGTCTTTTCTTAGATTTACTGCTTGACTCTATTCTGCTTGGCTATTGGCCACATTAGCTTCTTTTATTAACTAATGGAAATAAAACATATTAACAGCATAAAGGAGGGCATTCCACATCCTCTCTCTCTCTCTCTCTCTCTCTCTCTCTCTCTCTTCATCATCATCATTATCTATCTATCATCTATCTATCTATCTATCATCTATCTATCTATCTATCTATCTTCATCATCATCTGTAGAAGGAAGCAGCAGGGCTGCGTCCCGCCACCCGGCCGCTGGCTAGCTTTACACCCGAAATAATTACATGGAAACTGTATTCTTTTTTTTTTTTTTTTTTTTTTTTTTGGTTTTTCGAGACAGGGTTTCCCTGTAGTTTCTAGAGCCTGTCCTGGAACTAGCTCTTGTAGACCAGGCTGGCCTCGAACTCAGAGATCCGCCTGCCTCTGCCTCCCGAGTGCTGGGATTAAAGGCGTGCGCCACCACCGCCTGGCTGGAAACTGTATTCTTTTAAACACTGCCTGGCCCATTATCTGTAGCCTCTTATTGGTTAATTCTCACATCTTCCTTTAATCCAAATTTTGTAATCCGTGTAGCACCATGAGGTGTGGCTTACCAGGAGAGATCTTAACCTGTGTCCATCTCAGAGAGGAGAATCATGGTGACTCACTATGGCGACTGCCTGAAGCGTCTCCCCACTCCTGCTACCCAGCATTCTGTTCTGTCTACTCTGCCTACCTAATTTTCTGTTCTCTTAAAGGGCCAAGGCAGTATCTTTATTAAAAATGAAAGTAACACATAGACACTCCTCCATCATTTCCCCTTTTTCTGTTTAAACAAAAAGGCTTTAACTTTAACATAGTAAAATTACATATAACAAAACAGTTATCATGCAAGAATTATACTTACAATATTTAAATCTATTTTATCTTTTATCATAACTAAGGAAAGCTATAACTATTGAACCATTCTTCAGCTCCATCAAAGACTCCAGAAGGATATAAGACTACCTAAGTAAACAAGAAATATGCAACTTTCAAACTCTAGAAATGACAGAGACAACTCGCTGCCTGGACAGTCACCTAAAGTTCCTCTGTATTGTTGGGGCATCCATCTTCAGCCTACAGGCCCATAAATATCCAGCAGACATTTCCATGAAGCAGGAAATTCCAAAGACAGTTCAGTCACTTTCTGCTGTGTCCTGCAGAACGTCTCTCAGACTCTTTCATGAATCAGGAACCCCGAAAGACCATCTCACCTTTAGGCAAGTTCAGCAGTCCTCTCTCTGCAGGTTCTTTGTGTCCAGTTTATGCAACAGTCCAGGCAAGAGCAGTTTCTTGCCCAAATGGCTATCAAACTCCATAAGGATCCTCTTTGATACCCATCTTCCTCTTGAAGTAGATTGGTGTTGCCAGAAGTAGACGTGTCTCATTGTCATGAAAAACCCTAAGTTATTAAAACATTAAATGCCATATTCTGTAGTCTTTGAAAGATATGAAGAATGCCTATCTGAAATATATCTATGCACATCTAGAAAATCTAACTAACATGACTACAAGTTTGACTATTGAAAGATATGAAGAATGCCTATTTAACTAAAGTATATCTCTATATATCTAGAAAATCTAACTAACATGACTACAAGCTTGACTATTATCAATGATTATCCATTAACAACCTATATTTCCTAATTATACATTACAGTTTTTAAAATGAACTACACAATCAAAATAGCTTAATCAAGATCAGAAATACATATACATATAACAAATTGACCTTAAAATCCATACCATTGCAAATTATTCATCTCTATATCATATCCCCCTTTAAATGTAAAAGAACACTTATAAACAATATTTGGGAAAAGGGGCACAGTTATTTCTCTCCAAACTGCTTCCTGCTGAATGGGGGCGCTGTTAATCAGATCTTTCATGGTGTAACTTGTGTGCCAGGTTCATCTCAGTTGGCAGTTTAGTAAAGTAATTTTTTGAGAGTGTTCACAGCAACCTTTCAGGAGGGTGTGGTCTGTCATACCATATTGGGATAGAAGCAATCCACAGAGTCTCATCCTCTGTGAAAACAAAAGAAGAAACTCTTTTCCAAAGCATCATGTTCTTAGATCCAAATTCTGAAGTCATACCGTTAAGATGTCCATTCTGGTCTAAACTGGCAGCCCATATAATGAAATGTCTCTCTGTATTTAGCTCCTTTACAGTCAAAAATTTCAAAGAAAACACAACAAAATACATAATCCAGACTCTCTGTGAATTTTCCATTTTTACGTGCCTTATTTTTACTCTATCACTTTACTTCTTTTAATCTATAACTATCTGTACTCTGTCTCTTTAAAGACTTTACCCTTTTTTAAGGCATTAACTTTATTTTTTATATTTTTTCCCTCTCTCTCAAGCCTGCGTACATTCATATGTCTGAATCTATCCTATTGTGAATCTGTAATTTTTTTACTATCCAGAAGCACTTTTGTTTTGTGCTTTTAAATCGCTATGCACTTAAGAATCTAAGCTGTGACATTCCTAGGTCAAATACAGGTACTGTGAGCTTGCCATGCTCAGTCCAACATGGCGGAGCCGCTTATGACTCTGAATCGGTTGCAGCTCTGAGCTGCAGAGCTGCAGGCTGCTCTGGATGTTGGCTCCACCTCTCTCCAATTTCAAAATGGAGGATGTACCATTTTCTGCTAGCTCTGGGGCTGCCAGGTAGGAGCCGCACTCAGCACTTTAACTCTGAGACTGAGCATGCGGCACAGAAACTCTTTTCATCCAAGTTACAATCAAATCTGACGCGCAGAGCACTGTGCAGTCTGAAAACATCTCTCTCTATGGTGGCAGAAATCTGCCATGTTCTCCCGCTCACCTAAGCCTGATTGCTCCATCTGCTCAGGTGCAGGCGGGGAGCTCTGAGCCATTGGCATGGTCTCAGTGCACTCTCCTTCCTATCCCAAGAGGGAACACAAATATCCAGGCCCATAAAAGCCACTGAAATGCTTTATAGCCAGAGTTTGCACTGGCGGCACAGCACCAGGAAGCCGCGCTTTAAAATGACTCAGCTTTTTCTCTGCCACTATTGCCGAAACAGGAAATCTCTCTATGGCACGTCCTAGCAAACAGCAAAAAGCTGTGTTAAACTCTCTCTCTCCTTTATTTAAAGCCCTATCAGGTTTTTAAGTGGATTTAGTCACCACGTTGGAGCGCCAATCTGTAGAAGGAAGCGGCAGGGCTCTGTCCCACCACCCGGCCGAAATAATTACACGGAAACTGTATTCTTTTAAACACTGCCTGGCCCATTATCTGTAGCCTCTTATTGGTTAATTCTCACATCTTCCTTTAACCCATATTTAGTAATCCGTGTAGCACCACGAGGTGTGGCTTACCAGGAGAGATCTTAACCTGTGTCCATTTCAGAGAGGAGAATCATGGTGACTCACTATGGCAACTGCCTGAAGCATCTCCCCACTCCTGCTATCCAGCATTCTGTTCTGTCTACTCCGCCTACCTAATTTTCTGTTCTCTTAAAGGGCCAAGGCAGTATCTTTATTAAAAATGAAAGTAACACATAGACACTCCTCCATCAATCATCATCATCATTATCTATCTATCTATCTATCTATCTATCTATCTATCTATCTATCTATCATCTATCTATCTATCTATCATCTATCTACAATCTATCTATCTATCTATCTATCATCTATCTATCTATCTATCTATCTATCTATCTATCTATCTATCATCTATCTACAATCTATCTATCATCTATCTATCTATCTATCTATCTATCTATCTATCATCTATCTATCTATCATCTATTTATCTATCATCTATCTATCTATCATCTATCATCTATCTATCTATCTATCTATCTATCATCTATCTATCTATCTATCTATCTATCTATCTATCTATCTATTTCTCTCTCTCTTTCTTTATCTTGTATCATCTATCAACTATTTATTTATTTGTTTATTTATTTTTACTTGAGGAAAGGTCTTATGTAGTTCAGACTAGCCTATAACTGGTTATGTATCAAAGACACATTTCAACTTTTTCTTACTTTTTGCTTCCCAGGTGCTGGAATGAATGCCACTAAGCAAAGATAGGAATCATGACTTTCTCCTGAAGTATTTGATCCTTCAAATTTTCAGAAGTTCAGTCAGTGTCTTAAGATTTGTGTGCCAATTTCAGTAACATCTGCTTAACCTAGCTTTTTAAATACTTGGGCCTACTTTTCACTTTTTTACTTTTACTAGTCTTTAACAATCTTCAGAACAATCCTCCTAGCATGAACACACACACAAACACACACACAAACACACACACACACACACACACACATCCACAAATGACTAAGTGAGATAATATGTCAGTTTCTCAAAACTCTCTCAACCATGAAGTAAGGACCGAAGGTAATAGTTAAGTGATGACTCTATTTTACCAAGTCAACTAACTTCCTTCCATTGTCTTTGAAAAGAAACGACCCATTTGCAATTATGCTATCTGATACTCCATTCACACAACTGATACTTAATATAATATATAAGCCATGGGGTGTGGGCTGTGGAGTTCAAACTGTACATAAATTTGAAAATAAAAAAGTCTATCTTACATTTATAAACATTTTCCTTCTATGAAGGTGTAATCCCATAAAGGTTGTACTGTAAATATAAAATTGAAGATGGGTTCTGTGTAACTAGATAAACATTGTTTTTTAACGTTCATTATATTAGTTTAGAACGCAACCTCTCTACTCTAGGGTTTTAAGATTGCATTTATGAATGCCTCACCTCACTTATTCTATGGTGCATATGGGGATATTTGTTAGCATATATTCCAGTAAACATGGCACTCTACCTTCGTTTATCTTTAATTTCATTCAGTGCAACCCTTTGTGCATTCATTGGAGACTTTAAACAAAAGCTATTACATGCCCAGGTGATTTATCTAGAGTTTAATGTAGCAGAATAACCTGTTGAAAAATTAATTCTGTAGTTCTTTTATCATAGAAAATGTATAAAATGTTATTGTCATTTACCTTCCATTTGAACCTGGGTAGTTCTGATTTTGTATCTTTGTTTATTAGGACTCCTTTATTTTGGGGGGTAGAAGCAGGCAGAGATATTTTTGAAAGTGTTTCAGACAACATAGTTATTGGTAATTGTTATAGGAAAACAACCAACATTTAACAGTAAAGCTGCTTATGTTTTCCTCATTCTAATATTGTGAATAGTCTTGATTCTCTAAGACAATGAGTACCTGGAATATCTTGCTTTGACACTCAAAGGATTGTGGTTCATTAAAAACTGAGTAGCCTGAACTGGCCATCTCTTGTCTTCAGATTGGTGACTCTGTCAGTTGCCTTCAAATATTCTTTATCCAGTAACTGATGGAAACATATTCATAAATCCACAGCCAAGCATTTAGCCGAGCTCAGAGAATCCTGTTGAAAATAGGAGGGAAAGACTGTTTGAGTCAGGGGACTCAATGTCATTGCAAGTGAACTCATAAAAACAACTAGCCTAAGCTTATAGGATTTCATGGACTTGGCAGCTCGGGTAGCTGCATAGGGCCAAACTAAAACCTTTATATATGTGTAACAGTTGTATAGCTTAGCCTATTTATGGGACTCCTAATAATGGGAGCAGAGGATGCCCCTAATACTTTGGTTGGCTTCTAGGAACCTATTCCTCATACTAGGTTGTCTTGCCTAGCCTTAATACAAGTGGAGGAGCTTAGTCCTACCTCAACTTGATATGTCATGATTTGTTGACACCCATAGGAGGCCTGTCTCTTTCTGAAAAGAAACAGACAAGTGGATAGGGTAGGGAAAGGTGGGGGGATGGGAGAAGAGGGGGAGGGAAAACTGTGGTCAGGACATAAAATAAATGAATAAACTTAATTAATTAAAAGACTTAAAACATTGAAAAACAAAACAAAAAATTAGCAACAAAACTTGTGAGATTATCAAATCTTTGCACAATGAGCTGATTCTGATGCATACATTACAAGACATTCAAACAGCCTGGGGATTTCTGGAGATATTACCCTAATATTATTACCCTTAAAAGAGGTCAGAAAGATAGCAGATATGGTTTTATTTTAGTTTCAGTGTGTCACACAGTTAATGATAGCCATGAGCCAAATAATATGTGCCTGGATCAACAGGGTTTAAAGTTTCATATAATTTCCTTTGTATTTGTAATTTAACAGAAGACAACAGTTATATAAGAAAAACATCATTTATTTTGTGAAGTGTCACTACTACAAAAATATATAGAATTAAAAGAATACACAATTTCTCTTTCTTCTTTTGTTAATTTCATTTTTCAATCCATTCACAGTTCTTCTCCTACTCCTCCTTCTACAACCCCCCACTACCATTCCCCCAGGCCATCTCCATCCACTCTTCTCAATGGGTAAAATTTTTAAAGCAATTAAAAAAATAAAAGCCATTGTTTTGATTCATAAGACTATAGGAACAAATCAAAGGCAGAGATGGCAGTGGCTAAGATCAACATGAAGAGCTAAAAGAATGCATTGATTTCTTAGAAAATTAAACACCCTGGCCCAGAAAATTTTCTGAAGCTAAGAGAGTGAAGAAAGTCAGCAGACTTTGTAATATGTGGATGCTGAGTAGTTCAACAACATCAGTATGCATGTAAACATTATAAAATGCTGCGTAGCTGTTTATACCCTTAGATCTGAGAATTCAAAAGATGCAAGTCCATGAAGTGTGATATTTTCAATAGCTTATAAAGTGGGAGATAGTGTATGCTTACCTTGAGTTTTCTATGAAAAGCTTAGTTATACAGATTAAGCAGAAACTGAAAATTTAAGAAAAAAAGGACTGTTTCTCAATTAGCATATGGAATGAATGTTGTAGGATTCCCCTCTGTATTCTGTGAATACCATTGGTGAATAAAGAAACTGCCTTGGCTTGTTGATAGGGAAGAACGTAGGTAGGCAGGGAAAACTAAACTGAATGCTGGGAGAAGAAAGGCAGAATCAGAGAGAAGCCAGAGAGCTTCTGGAGACAGACATGTGGGAACATTGCTGGTAGGCCACAAGCTATGTGGTGAAACCTAAAATAATGAAAATTAAAATTAAAATATAAAAACTGGCCAATAAGACGTTAGAGCTAAAAGGCCAAGCAGTGATTGATTAATACAGTTTCTATGTGATTATTTTGGGGCTGTGTAGCTGGAAAAAAAAAAAAAAACCAAGCAGCCTCCTACTACAACTGAAGGCTAATGTTCAGACTTAGTATTTTGAAAATTGTAATTGTATTGCTCTTTAAGATCACAAACTTAATAAAGTATTTATGTGGGTAATGAAACCTACTATAGTCTATAGTTTGCTGAGTTTCCTTAAGGACATTATAAAAAGTTAAACTGAAATGTAATTTTTAAATTTCTACATGTCTTAACATTTTAAGATGGAGCTATATTGACAATTAGTTTTATTTCATATTCAAATGATGACAAAAATAAGATAGGCTTAGGATTTATCAAGAACCCAGAGTGTTTTTATTTAGAATTATGGTCATAAATATTATCCTCATGAATTATTCTTCTGCTTACTGTTCTGTATTTACTTTAATGTAAGTTAATAAAGTTTTAGTAATGATCTTTGTAAGTTTGCCAAAAGACATAATTGTATGCATAATACTTTTGCTAAGCTTTAATGTTTACTTAATTTTACCATTTGGAAAAGGCCTGTTCAGTGTTGGATTAATATATACTTTTACTGCATACCATATTTGTCTTAAAGTAATTCTCAAGAGTTATTCAGTGAACACACTTGGACGTAGTTCATTAATTCATTTACACCTACAGCCTAGCAGCTTTTCTTCTATTATGTCTACATCGTGCTGTCATTTGTCTGTGTGTTTTTCAGGACAACAAATTAACTTGTAGAGTCGATATAGGAAACGATACTGATTCACTTTTTAATTGAATCTACTCAATTCAGATTTCAAAACTAAACATTCATGGATACAGGGAGAAAAGCTATTATAGGTAATATCATTTAAGCACTGAACATGGATTAAAAATTAAATTCTGTGTTACATTACAGAGTGTATACAGATCTTCTTCACCATGAGATAACCTATCTCAATATAATCATAAATAAGCCTAAATAGATAAATAATCATAAATAAACCATAAATAAGCAACATTCTGGAAAAAACACTGCTTTTATCATTTCTCTTCCGTAGTCAGAGAATTCTGAGAGCCAGTTTGCATTAACTCTTTGTTTAATCTAAAGAATTCCAAATTGATAAATTGATAAAATAAACGGAAATGGTTAGAAACTGCTTTGCAGTGTATATATATAGGCACATACTTATTATTATTATTATTATTATTATTATTGCAACAAGAAGGCAATTGCATTAATGAACCTTCACCAGAGCATTGATAATATATTGTCCTTGTTATTCAGTCATTCCTTTCCACCTTCCTCCTCCTCATATGTAGTTTCTCTCCTGAATGGTGTGACTACATGTTTGCTCTTAATTTAAAATTTTTGAGAACTTTATATATGATTATTCTTCTTGGATCAATTGCGCCCTTCCCTCTTCCCCATGTAGATCCTCCAATGTCCCTTCATCTATTCTCAAATTCATGACATTTGTTTCTTTAATTCCTTTTTTGTATTCTATTGTGTGTGTGTGTGTGTGTATACACAGTTTGATGTGTCCTTTTAGGGTTTCTCCTATACATATTTAGTAGAACTGACTTCTTAGGATAGGATCAGGGTTTAATCTCTAGAGAAATATTCTCTATCTCTTAGTAGCCATTAACAAACTACCTGTAGCTCTTCATCTAGAAGTAGGGCCTGGTGACATTTCTTGATTCAGGTCATCCAGGTATTGTTTGGGGAACATTATGATGATGATGGTGGTGGTGGTGGTGGTGAAGTTGTACTAGTAGTAGTATCTTATCTTCATTATTTAGATTTTGTGGATAAAGCTTTCCTGTTAGAGTTAGAAAACAGCTTCTCAAAGCAGACATTCTGATCTTCTGGTAATCTTTCTGCTCCACTTCATTGTCCCCTGAACTGTAGTTGTAGATATTTTGCTTTAGATATATCAGTTGGGGCTGGCAACTCATTATGAAATGTTTTCTGCATTTTGATTGATTATGGATTACTGTGATGGTCTCTGTCTACTGTTTGGATAAAGCTTTATTGATAAGGGTTGAGGACTGGACTGGATACATTTATCTGTGAGTATAAGAACAGACCATCAGAATGTGGAGAGAAATTACACTGACTCAGGAAAGTGAAGAGACTGGTCCTTTTTTGAAGTCCATGGCCTCACTAGCTAGTGATAGTTGTCTAGATTTACGGAAGTGGGCATGAGTTCTATGACTTTGAACTGGCCCTGAGTTTAACTCAAGTGACGTAATTGGTGATGTTGAGCTTTTTATGATCTTCCTTCAGTTACAAAAACATGATCTAGCCTAAGTTCCTATTTTCCTTACCTTTGTGAAAAAATAGAAATGAAGGCACATTTTCCCCACCGAACTGTTTCCACAGAGTATGCTTGCAATGTATAAAAAAAGAGAGATCAAGTGATTTAGCTGTGCACATTATTTAAGTATAGACCCACAAAATGTAGTTGCTAATTGCATGATCAACAGCTAAGTGTGTAATGAATTACTTTGGCCTTCTATGTACATTTTGATTTTTAAAACATAACTGTTGGTGGAGAAAACTAATGCTGTTAGAGTTTTTGTCAAGAAGTTACTTTGTATTGCTCAGGTTTTCACTTCTATTGTTTTATCCACGTGTGAAATTTTAAGAAAGAGAACACATAAAGTAACATTGAAGAATTTAACTTCTACAATTCTACTACAATATTAGCATGATATTCAAAAGCTATTTTTCACACATTTTTAGTAGAACAGTGTGTAAATTTGTCCCTATAATTTTCTTCAATCTCTTTGCTTTTATTAGATAATAATATCTAATTGGGTAATTACATTTTCTGTGAAATCTGTATACATATATATAATTTCAAATTAGTGAAATACAAATATGCATACTGAAGATGATTCTCTAATGATATCAAAAGGCCCTGGGTGATATTAGCAGTGTTATAGAAATATGTTGATAAAACCAATTAGGAATAAAATATTTACAGCCAAACAAATGACTGAATATAAAGTCCAGGAGAGACATTCCAAGTTTGTATGTCAATAAATTTTCAGCTTCAAATATTTCATATTTTGCGTACAAGAAAACTGCATATAAAACCATCCACTGTGACCAAAACATCAAATTATGTTGTTTATATCATTTAACAGAAATTTGGCAAGGAAAATAACATGATAATAAACAAAAATACTCTTTGGATCAAAGAAAAGGAGAATAATTATTATAAAACTAGATGAGACCAAAAAAGTGAGGTGTTTTTTGACTTGTAATCTTTTATTTTTTTAATTGCATTTTATATTTCAACTACAGTTCTCTGTCTCAACCTTCCTCCTGCCCCTTCACCTGCAGCCCACTCCCCCTACCACTCTTCCCAAAGAGTAAGGTCTTCCAGGGAAAGTTAACAAAGTCTGGCCCTTTAAGTTGGGGCAGATCAAAGCTCTTCCCCCCCCTGCTTTAAGGCTGAGTATGCCATCCCACCATAGGGAAAGGGATCCTACAAGTTAACTCATGAACTAAGGATAGATCCTGGTTCCAGTTTCAGGGGCTCCTCTGATAGACCAAACTACACAACTGTCTCCCATATTAACTTGTAAGTTTTAAAGAAAGTTCTTCCATAGGCATTGCTAGCCTAAAATTTACTAGCTAGCCCAAGCAGCACTCATCTTCATGAGTGCTGGGATTACAGGTAGTAGCCCCAAATCCTGATTAAGTTATACCAGCTTTTTGTTTTCATTCTTAAATTCACCAGTATTGTCCTGAAGAGAAGGTAAATATTTTGGGTCTCAAGATATCTGTGCACATTTTTGTGGCTATTTCTTAGAAGTAGGTGGAACATTTAAACTATCATCACTTAACAAAATCTTTGTCTGCATGAGGGTATGCATTGCCCATGCAAGTCCTTTCATGGTCTTCTTTGAGGTTTGTCTGTAGTAGAGGCTTTTTTTCCCTTAGATTTCTGTGGAACTGTTTCGTTTCTGCTATTAATTAACCTTTCTTTCTCAGAACTGGTTACACATCCAATATGAATGCTCGTCTCTCTGTGTATACTGCCCGAGAATTTTAGGAGACTAGCTGATGCTCTCTCAGGAAAAGGGCACCAAATCATTTTACAGTCAACCCTTTGGTTAGTGGATTCTCAGTGGTCAGTCGGAGGCAATAATTGTGGTCATGTGTCACCATAGACTACTCTCAAGGGCCTAATCTCTATTTCTTACTCCCTTATAGAACCCTTAAATGCTATCTGCAGCCCTTTTTCCTCTTAAGGTTTCAATTAAACAGCTGCAAAATGCAATCGTCAGGGGGAGAGCAGTTATAGAAAATGTGGAGAAAAAGTAGCATGGCTGGCTATGGATCTGGTGATTCGGTATACAAGCTGTAGAGATATCCATCCTTGTTCCTCCCTCATACATTCCAGATGGAAGAAGGAATAATGCAGCCGCCCAGAGAGTCTCATCGATGAAAATATTGCTGGGTAAAGTTGCTATTTTTTCAATCAGAGCACCTGCAATTTGACACTCACTACATGCCAAGAAGAACTTGACATGATGGTTTTTCTTTGTCTAAACGTTACAGCTGTGCCCTGCTTAATTTGTTTCAATCATCAAGTATATTGTTTAAATACAGAGGTGTCTTAAAAGTTAATTCATTCTGAGAAGAGTAGGGGAACAAATCTTTCAAGAGCATTTTGACTAGCAGACATAAGAGTCAAAGAGTTCATTGACTTTAGGTCAACTTAACAGTGTGGCAGAACACGTGCACCAAATTCTCAGTCTGCAAACCAGTCACTTCTGACAGAGGCACCTAGCAAGGTGACCTTGAGAAAATCACTAGGAGTCACAGAAATTATATGCAATCTTTAATGGCAGGTTTAGAAGAAGGGGAAGGTGAGCATGTTACCACAAACCTATGACAGCAGACTGCTCACCAGTCATCCAAATAGGACACCGACAACAACTACCAGCAACAGCAAAGTTTTAGTCTGAGTTTTGCCATTCTAGGATCATTCTTTCCCATGAGATCTCACAAGGGATATCAATATTTATAAGAGTAAAAGGAGTGTATCATTTCACTCTCAATATTCAGTTTTAAGCAGTACAAAAGGATCTGCTACCGTAAGCTGAGTTAAGAATGAAGGACATTTTACTTCAGAATGAAAGATATACCCCAATTTATTTAATTGTTCTGGACTGAATCAATTCTTCATGGTTAGTATAGTAGCTATGTTTCTATTTCTGTGATCAAATACACTGGCAAAATAGTTAATTTTGTCTCATATTTCATGGAGACACTGTTATTCATAAGGAGGAAGGCACAGCATCTCAAACAGAAGGCTGCTTCTCAGGTTGTGTTCCCAGGAAGATGACAGTAATGCCAGCAATGTGTGTTTGTACATCTCTATTTATTTACTTATTTTTAAATTGACTTTTCATAATTTCTCCCTTTCCTTTCCTCTGTGCAAATCCTTCCATATACTTTTCCTTTCTCTTTTTTCCAATTCAGGGCAAGGTCACTTCATTCATTTATTGTTGTTACATGAATATGTATTTGTGTATGTATATATATATATATATATACACACACACACATATATATGAACATACATAAAACACATTTAGATAAATATAAATGCATACATATACATAAATACATACATATTCCTACATGCCCAAGAATATATATTCTTTTATATATATATATATATATATTGTTCCTAAATATAACCTGATCCACTTGTATAATGTTACTATTATGCATATTATCAAGGCTGAACATTTGGTATTGGATAACTAAATGGAATGTTATTCCCTGGAAAAACCATTTCTCTTCTCTTGCCATATTTTAGTTTTTTGTGTGATATGGGAGTCCCCTCTGTGTGTTGTGATTATCAATAATGAATAAAGAAATTGCCTTGGCCTGTTGATAGGGCAGAACTTAGGTAGGCAGGGACGATGGAGCTGAATGCTGGCCAGACATGTCTTCTGCTGCCCTTCTTCTTCACTGTCTAGAGGCTGACTGGATGCTGCTGAGCAAAACACCCACGGTGGTCAGAGCATTCTGTCTGGCCAAATCATGCATATGTGCTCAGCATTATGTGGCAGTACCAGATTAAGTCACAGGAGTAAGAACGTTGTGATATCCTTGATGTCTTCAAATTTATATTTCACTCCCAGCCACTAGGTATCCCTGGATACAAATATATACAAATATCTTCATATACCAGGCTTCCAAGACTTGTCTATGTTTACATCACCTTCTGAAACAGCTGGCACGTCGAAATCTATATATTTCCATTTGTCCTATTGGCTCATAATTGTGTGTTTGATTTTCCCATTTTTTTCTATTATATGGAATATAATAGAAAATGTGTCTAGGCCCTGCTCATCATGATTATCCTACTCATGACCTGTCAAGGGAACAAGATAATACAAACAAAAGTTTGCTGCTAGGATATGAAAAAACTAGATTAGTGATCCTTTTCTGAAAACACATCATGGACTGGGATTACAATCCATATCTGGGTCAGTGATTTGGCTCATAGTAAAGCACTTGTCTTCAGGCCTGGATATTTGAGTTCTGTCTCTGGAGCTGGAACCACACAATAGAAGTGAGAAGCGACTTTTAAACCTTGTCCTCTGATACACACACCCACAAAGGCCCACTGACACAAGCACACACACATGTGCATGCATGAGCATGGTGAATATACAAATTAAAAATAAGCAATAGGAAAGTTATACAAAAGTAAATTACCTGTGCTTTCCTGTGTAGAACTCATGCTAGTTTATTTTTTCCATTTCTATAGAAGGACCTGAGAAAAATCCTTCTTCCAATTCTAAATCAAATCTAACATTTATGAATAGAGGTGACAGAAGTTCCCGGATTTCTGCTCTGAAAAATAATAAGGGTGTCCAAATATTTTTCTCATGCTGTTGGTAAGGTCAAACAGTTGAATTCACAGAAACACCATCTCCATCCGTGGGAAGTTATTCTGACAGCGTCTTCCACATGAACTCTGACTGCTCCGGGTTTGACCCAGCGGACTCCTAGAAATAACCAAGGAGAGGAAGCTCTACTGAATTTGGTGGTGTATGTATTTGGCCGAGGGAAACGTTACCTTTCCACATGTTTTTATATTAACTGAAGAGATGAAAGGGCTATCAAACCAATGGAGCAGCGAGAACTTCAGTCTGAACAATGTGCACCCACTGACACAGGATTTATGCAAATCTTAGTAGTGTAATTGATTTTAAAGGTCCGGAAGCAAGGTGCTTTACTTATATGGTGAATAAATGTATATTAGCGAGAAGCCAATATAAAATGTTTCCCTTTAAATATATCATTTCCCCTAACAATACGATAGCAACTGTGACCTTCCCACGACTACCAATTCTTCTTCAGACAACATAGTCGAGCATCACTGTACAAGGAGACAGTCAAGCACCTCTGTCAGGTTTGTGATGATGAAGAAATGTAAAGATTACATTTTAGGGTTGTCAGAAAAAGGTGACCAAGAATTTTTCACTGATTTGATAGCAGTACAACCTGTGAGTGACCTGGACCTTTAAATCATAACCTTTGACAGTGAAAGGAATGCTGGGCCTCATCAATGTATATATAATCATGTACAAAGAAACAACGGGGACACATGACTACTGTGCCATGCATAAATATATGTATACCATACATACATATATGTGTGTATTTATTTATATACATTATATTTATATTATGGAATTATGTAGTATTTGTGAATATATATGGATTTTAATTGGTTATGTAACACCACATCATCAGCATTGGGATCACTTATATTTAAAACAACACTAAATAGATTCAAAAGATTATATTTACTTATTTGTTATAAATATATTTAAAATATGATAATAATGACAATAATAGTAATTGAAGAAAATGGGGCCATGCTTTTTTGTGGGATAGAGATGTAGGAGAAATTAGATGAAGTAAAAGGAGTGGGAGATGATTTAATTGTATTTTTATTTTAAAAAATTACCAAATATTTTCACCTTAAAAAAGAATTATCTGTACATAAGTATACAAGACTAGTCATGTCTTCCATGAATTTTATTGGCAAAATGATCATTTGAGCAGGTATTAATAAGAGTTATAGAAATAATTTCAATGGTAAAACACATTTTTAAAAATAACTATATATCTTTTGAATGTAAACATTGAATGTACAAATATATTGTAGAATCTGATCATGTATGGGAATTTCCCACATTTGCTTACATATTTAACTTTTAAATGAGCTATCCCAAGATAAATATTTTGCAAAATTAATTATATAAAAAGCAGATTTTGAAAAATACTATCACTGACTAAACATAATTATATTTATATGTCATTATGTCACTCCAATATTTCTCCTCTTTTTAAGAATGCAATTTCCCGTTTTAGTGTACTTCATTTTATTTTATGTGTGTTGGTGCTTTGAGTGAAAGTATGTTGGTACACATGTGTGCCTGATGCCCATAGAGGACAGGATAAGGTATTGGATCTCCTGAATGTGGAGTTCCAGATCATTGTAAGCTGCTGTATGAGGGCTGGGATCCTCAAGAAGATCAGCAAGTATTGTTAACCATAGAGTCAGCTACCCAGGTCTTTGTAAAGATTTTTAATGTGTATTTCATTTTCTGAGCTTACTAAGCATCTACTGAACCTGACATACCAGAAGAGAGAAGCTAATTGTTGAAGTGGCAAAGCATATAAGAGGGGTATAACATAATAAGAGATAAAAAGTTATTCTTTAAAAATCATTTTCTCTTATCGTCTTCTTGATCCTATATAGACCCATTTCATTATAATATAAATGACTACAAGAATGTCAACCTAAAGTACATCTTGGCCCCAGTACTCTGATTCTTAGATGTATTAACTATTTGGAAATTTCATATGCCAATGAACTGTCATATTCCACATACTTGCCCTCAGATACTTGACTTTTAGTAAAATTTAAAACATTTCAGAAAAGCACAGAGGAATTTCTAAGCACCATGACACTTCTGTATAGGCTTCCATAAATGGATTGTCTCTCATCAAAGTCTTTCTAACCTCCTTTTTTGAGATACTATGTTGGATAATTAATTCAATGGTTATATTGGCAGCTGGTCTCCTTACATTTAATGGGAAGTTCACCAGTCAGTTTTAATTGATACCATTCTGGGATGTATTTGTTTAAATATTCAACCTGATACTCCATATGACTAATTTATTATCATAAACTGAATAAGTGACATTTCTACAATTCAGCATTTATCATAAGTTAAATTTTCTAGTATAAAACAATATCCCATGGGTAGATTAATTGCTTAAACTGAAGCATCCCACCTTTTTACCATAAACTTCTCTAAGTATAAATTAGGTTCTATTATGCCATATTTACTAGAAATTCATCTGTGAAGAAATGGTATGTCACTTACTCTTAAACTATTTTCTACCCTAGACAAAGATCACAGGGTGGGTAAACAAAGGGCACAGACTAGGGAATCAGACAACGCTTCATTCCCAAAGTCCCATTTAGAATATATAGATGATGTAATATCATTAAAATGTTTGTATGTTAATTGTAACATTAATAGTGAAATCCCGAAGGCAAGCACACATCACTTTGTCTTCCAGAAGGGGAGAATATCAAATCCAGGCATCATACACACACTAGTGAGAGAGAAAGAGAAATTGAGAGAATGATTCGAGAGAGAGAGAGATAACGAGAGAGGAAGACAGACACAGTATGTGATGGCTACAACGCATTGTCAACTTGACTACAGTTTGAATTAAATAAAATTCCAAAATGGAAGTGGTACCAATTAGAGATGTTTTGCTTAATTTTACGTAGGAAGGTCAATTTATAATCCCACACTGAGGCAGACTTATAAGTGCACACTGAGCACTTATAACCTGGGCCATACATTCTGTTGGAAGGCTATTATACAACTCATGGAAGAAGGAAGCTTTGTGCTTTGCCTCCTTGTTCTTGCTTTGCTGGCATTAGAGCCTACCTCTTTGGAATTCCAGCATATTCTGAGATGGGCTGAGTCATCCAGCCTCATGGACTAGGAAACTACTGGGTTCTTGGATTATCTGTCCACTTTCATTCTTTTTTCTTTCTTTCTTTCTTTTTTTTGGTTTTTCGAGACAGGGTTTCCCTGTAGTTTCTAGAGCCTGTCCTGGTCACTTCCATTCTTGAATTAACCATACCATAGCCTACTATTCATTCTCATAAATCTTTGTATATGTATACATACACACACACACACACACATATAGTATGCATCCTATGCACACATAAACACACACATACACACATATAAAGAGGCATTCTATAAGTTCTTTTACTCTAGAGAAGCTAATACAGATAAAACAAAATAAAGTAAAATAATAAAATAAAAATAATAAAACACACACACACAACAAGAACAGCAAAATCAGCATTTCTTCTGGTTTATATCTGCTTGATTTGTTCTTCTGATATGAAATCTGGATCTGTTCAGATTAGAATATTTTCATGGCTTAGTTTCCAGATAACTTTCTGTTTATTGGCAATCAGATGTTAGTATTCTACAGCTGTGAATTAAACCGGATTTGAAACAAGATTTTCAGTTTCTCTCAAGCAAGGCATATGAATATTTAGCAAACTTGGAAATATCATGATTTTGAGGAAATGTGAGAATTTTTATGTCAGCAATCTGATTTCAGAAATTACAGTAATTCTCTGAATTAGTAATTCAGGAATTACTAATTATTCTCCATTTTTTTTTTAGTTTTGTCTTGTTACTTTATAAGTTTCCAGTGTTGTAGGGAGGCCGTTAGTTAGTTCATTTGCAGGCCAACAGGCAGCTCAGACCCAAAATAATCACACAGAAACTGTATTAATTAAAACAGTGCTTGGCCTGTTAGCTTTAGCTTCTTATTGGCTAACACTTGTATCTTAATTTAACCCATTTCTAGTAATCTGTGTATTGCAACGTTGCTGTGGCTTACCAGCTAAAGTTTCAGTGTCTGTCTCCAGCGGAGCTATGTAACTTCTCCCTGACTCTGCCTCCTTTCTTCCAGCACTGAGTTTAGTTTTCCCTGCTTACCTAAGTTCTGCACTATTTTCTTATTGACTAACACTTAATCTTAATTTAACCCATTTCTAGTAATCTGTGTATCAACATATGGTTGAGGCTTACCAACTAAAGTTCTGGCGTCTGTCTCTGGTGGGGCTACATGGCTTCTCCCTGATTCTGCCTCCTTTCTCCCAGCATTCAGTTTAGTTTCCCCCCTACCTAAGTTCTGCTCTATCAACAGGCCAAGGCAGTTTTTTATTAACCAATGGTATTCACAGCATACAGAGAGGAATCCCATATCCCATAGCCACCCAAAGTCACAGAAACAGATTCTTGAGTTGAGTATCTAGGGGGATTTTCTTCTTAATTCTGCGCTCAGTTGTCAGCGCATTCATAGCTCTGGAGTCTTGGGAAAAGTAAAATTTCTAGATCCAAAGAAACCACATGAATAAATTCCAGTCAAGTATCTGAAGATGAGTGTTACTAGGAATGAAAAAGATAGAAGGAAATGGAAAGATTCGAATAAACATTATCTTGAAATTAAATAGTTGCATTACTAAATAGTTCCATAATGTGATAGTTTAAGAGGTTCTTTTCATTACCAAACCCAACAATGGCTCTTGTGCATATCAGCATGATGGCAGTGTTCATACATGTTATTATAGTGAATCATATTGCTTAACCGTGTTTGCATAATATTTCCTAATTTAATCAATCCTCATCCTATAGCCTCTTTCCATAATTTATGTATTACAGAATGAACTTTTATTATCTTGGAGGATAGGAACTAGTTTAATAATTTCTTATTCGTCTAGTCTCAGAAAGCAATTTGGAAGACGTATCAAACAATTTAGAGGTAAACACGGTGGACACAGAAAAACCAAAGAAAGGAGATATAATAAAGAATTCTTTCTTAAGTCCAAGATTATGTTTCCATTAGAGATACTATTAGATAATGGTATTTTTCAGTAAAGTTGTTTCTGGCAGGTATTTTCGACACAGAGACAAACAAGTAGCTCACACATGACTGCATACATATTCATGTTTAATCCTACATGTAAGCTAAAATAATTTAATTCATAGCAAAATACTGTAGTTTAAAAAATGTTATCCATATCAAAGTTTAACTATTTTCTCCTTCTAATCTTGCCAGTGATCACAAAAAAGCACCAGCTACATCAACTAAAGTATTTCATCCTTTTATTCAAAAACATTCAGTAAGTGCCCATTTCAATCAGAACAGTGAATACACCTAGAAATAATTCTACATGTATATTTATAATTTTAGGTTCACTTCTACTATTTGATGTGACAAGGACCAAATAGGTATAATACATACTAACACCACTTTTCATGTAATTTTGTACCTTTCTCTCAAGTGTTCAGTATTTTTTTCATTTAATATTTGCTTAGATGTGAATATAATGGTTGCTGTAATGATGAACACTTTGGTCTTTCTAAAACACTATAAAGAGGCATCATTATCATCTCCAACTCACATTAATGCAAAAAAAAGCAATAACAGAAAGTAACTTTTCAGTATACCATGTAGAACACGATCTTGGAATCTTAGCTCCAGAGATTTTCATTTCAATCTTTACATTATATTGTTCCTCACATCAAAAATAGCCAAGCTAGGGATTTAGTAAAACATGCTTTTTCACACTTTTATATATAGACCCATAAATACAAGTAGATTGTGAATATTTTGTCATTTGATTTTAATTCATGGGAGATTACAAAACTTAATGATACATTGCAATGTTTTGAATAACAATTAGGCCAATGTTTTTCTCAAATCCTGTGAGATGTTTTAATTTCTACAAGGATCTAATTCATTTGCTTAAGGAAATTCCAAATAGGAAGTCAGCAACAAACACTAGCAAAGTTTTGGAGTGAGAAATTATACACTATGGATACATGATGTGTATGAGTGAACCAACAAATGATAAGTCCTAGTAAGACTGAATTGATTAATTGATCCTGCAAAGATTTAGTAAGTTTCTACCAATATCTTGTGTTTGTTTATTGGTAAATATGCATCAGTCCTGAAAGCAATTTCTCTGCCTTTCATGCAGTTTGCAAATTAGCAATTGGAAAGACATGCATGTATATGAAATAGCAAAACAAAAACCATGATAAACAAATTATAAAGTAGTAGTAACTATAGAAAATATAATTAAGGCATACTAAGAGAGAATTTGAAATCCCAAGTGGATGGTGGTGATGGACCAATGTTGTTTTTTTAATCGATTATTCAAGTAAGAATTCTCATTTGAAAGGAAAAAGCAAGAAATTGACAGGTATAAAATACTCAAAAAAAAAGTCTGAAAAAGCACAGAATAAAACTGGACTCCCTGAATATGGTGGACAATGAGGGCTGCTGAGAAGCCAAGGACAATGGCTCTGGATTTGGATCCTACTCCACATACTGGCTTTGAGGGGGGGTGCTAGCCTGTTTGGATGCTCACCTTCCTAGACCTGGGCGGATGGGGGAGGAACTTGGACTTCCCACAGAGCAGGGAACCCTTACTGCTCTTAGGACAGGAGAGGGAGGGGGAGTGGAGGGGGGAGGGGGAGGTAAATGGGAGGCGGGGTGGAGGCAGAAATTTCTAATAAACTAAAAAAATTAAAAAAGTCAAGTCAAACAAAAATCAAGGAAATCAGTAAAGAACTCAGATTCTAAAAGAACTCAGATTCTAATGTAGTAGCTCACTCCTATATCTCATCACTTGGGATGCTGAGGCAAGAAGATCAGTTCAAGGCTAGTTAGGATTGCATAGTAAATTCTAGACCAGCCTAAGCTGCATGGAAAATTTGCTGAAAAAAAAATACAAAAAACAATAAAACCAGAACAACAACAAAGAGTTCTCCAAGATCTGGAAGGACTGATAAGGTCAATTTATGTAATAAATTCATCAGGAGAGGTTGTATAATCTATATAAATAAATACATTATTATGAAAGATAATGACAAAAGAAAATGAAACATGTACAGAATATCCATTAGCACCAGACATGAACTGCAGAAGTCCTGTGAAACTGGCTCTTGTGCCAGAGTAAATGAGTAGGGAAAGGAGTGAAAGCTAGAGAGATGTGAGGTGGCGGGAACTGGTGCGTTAATTTGAACAGTAAAGAGGATTTCTGCTCTGAGTGAAATGGGCACTTAATGAATGATTTTAAACAAAAGGGTAGAATGCTTTAGCTTTTTTGGAGAACATTGGCAAGAGTAAAAGGAGAAAATAAAAAGCATTAATCACCAGTAATTCTTTGAGTTGGATAACAGGTTTTAAAAAAAGAAACTATAGTATTTTGCCATGAATTAAATCATTTTGGCTTACATGGTTAAACATGAATATGTAAGCAGTCATGTGTTAGCTACTTGTTTGTCTCTGTGACAAAAATACTTGCCAGAAACAACTTCACTGAACAATGATTTATTTTGGCTCGAAGTCATAGAAAATCCTCCACAGTGAGGAAGGCATTCTAGCATTCCCAAGAAGATAAGCATGTAGTCAGGGCTCCTCACATGGGAGCAGATCAAGAACTAAGTTAGCATCGAGTACAATCTTCAAAACCCCTGTGCACAGTGACCTTTTTCAGTCCATTGTGATTCACTTGCTAAAGGCTGGAAAAGCTCCCTGAGCCATGCTACAAACTGGAAACCAAGATTCTAACCCATGAACCTATAGGCACATTCTACATTCAAATCAAAACTGTTGATGAGAATATATATTGAGAGGAACTTCTCAAAATGAGATCATTATATAACTTTATGTAAGTTTATTATAAAAGATGAGGATAAAGTTATCTGCTGTAAAATATAGATCTATACTGTAATAACTGATATTATACTTAATATAAATTTGCATAAGTGGAAATTCCTTGCATTATTGGAGTTTACTCTGTAGTCAGTATTAATTGCAAACATTTGATGCATAAGAACATGTGAGTTGTCCTTTAAAACCATCACAAGTCAAAGGTAAACACTTATAAATAATTCTGGAGATTCCATTACTTTAAATAAATGGAATAACAAACTGCAGGAAGAGACTCATGAGAACAGCAAGCAGGAACTTGAGCTCTGAATTAGTAAATCCCATGTTTCAGAATCTCTTCCAGGTTTCACAACTCCAGCTGAGAAAATAACCTCAAACTGAGAGGCAGTGTCTAGCAGTGTCTAGAAGTCTATTAGAATAAAAGGGGATGTGTCTGGGCTTTAGGAAATCTCAAACCAAAGAGTTTCTAAAGTTTATATATGGAATGTCATTTTCGAGAGCACAGAAGAGAGACAGAGACAAACAGACAGAGAGACAGAGAGAGAGACAGAGAAAGAGAGAGACAGAGACTGAAAGACAGAGACAGAGAGACAGAGAGAGGGAGGGAGGGTGAGAGAGAAAAAGAAGAGAGAGACTGGATCAGGGATTGTTTTTTGAAGCCCCCAAACTCACCCCCAGTTATACACCTCCTCCAACAAAGTCACATCTCCTAAAACAGTTTTACCCATTAGGGACCAAGCATATGTACCTAAGGGGGCAATCTTCAAGCCACCACAATTGACCAATAATTATCTTCTAAAATCAACAGAAACAGTAATATCCCTTATGAATGGCTGAGGTTGAATTTCATAGGAATAATTACCAAGAAGTCATGGTCCTTAATGTTATATGAAAAGGGAATATCTATTTAAATTGCTTAGGCAATGAAAATGAAGCCAATATGTTATATTTAGTCAAACTATGCCAAGATCTTAATGAGTGCCATATAATAGTGGAAGATCTTTTCCCAATGGTGTTTCTTTAACACTGCAGTAAGACTAACATTCCCAATTATAAATGCTGGAGCTGTGCATATATTTAAAGAGATACTGATTTAACCAAGTTTAACATTTTCTCTTTGTACATATTATAGCTTTAAGAATTACAAGAATGGGTTAAACGTTGCAATACTTCACTGCTGTTTTTAGAAATTTGTGTTGGTTTCCTCAGTCACCTAAAATCTGTCTTGATCATAGTCAACCCCTCCCCAAATCCTTCCCAGATCTATCTCCCTTCTCTCCCTTCCTAGCTTTGTGTCTTTTTTTCTAATTTGCCTTTGTTTTTGTGTTTAACCCAAGAAGACCAATTTCTGTTGTTCATACATCCGTGGATGTGCAGTTTTCCACTTATGTATTGTTAAGTACTAGGCTCTCCCTCTTTTTGTAGCTAACAGTTACCAATAGCATCAAGGTTAGCGTGCAAATGCTTGTCTAACTCCCATCTCCATCCCGAGTTTAGTCCTATGTGGGCTTGTACAGATTTTGTACATGATGACACAAGATAGGATATGGGAAATGGTGTGTGTGTGTGTGTGTGTTGCTTCCAAGCCTCTGGGGATGATCCTGTCTCTTCTTGCCATCTCACCACCAAAGGAGAACTCGAATTACAGGTGGAGAGCTAAATTCTGATCCCCATGCTTGCACAGCCAGAACTTAACCCACTTATCCAACTCTCGAACCCCAAAGTGGGTGTTTCTTCAATGACTATTTAAATCATCAAAGAATTTTATTGTTTTGAAATTCATTGCTTAGCTCTGATGATTCAAAATAGCTACAAATATCTTGACTACATTATGAACACAATTAAAATAAATGAAAAGAAATAAATTTTAGCCTGCTGTGATGAAGTAGAAGGAATTGGTACTCATACCTCTGGTAGGCATGGAGACAAATCAAGTTTCAACTTATTTGAGAAAGTATTAAAATGACTCAGTGACATAAATAATATTAAATAAATGGATGTATCTAATGGAAGTCACAGTATCAGAGACAGGGACTCCAGAAAGTCATCTAGAGAAACCTTAGTGACAGAATTGGGTTAGCTAGAAAGTGAGTGCACTCTGGGCAATGATGTGGAGAATTTAAATTTTGCATATTCTGAGTCTGCGATAACAAGTTAAGCCTCTAAGTGGTGACAATTTCTGCATATGCCAGATGCACTTTCGTTGTCGGACTAGAAATATGAATGCGGAAGTTCTCCTAAAGAAAAAAAAGAATACAGATGAACCAACAGACTCGGGCTAAGGACATGAAAACCAAATGGAGCCGATTTCTAAGATGAAACACCTTCCCATGATGTATCAGAAGCTATAATCTTTTTCTAGGTGGGAAGAATTGATGGGGGAAATCTTGATAGTTCAGGACATTGATGGCATGTGTCTTTATTGCATGCGACTACGTGTTTGTGTAAGTCATTCTTAACAAATGAAATTTTCATGAAGATTGCTGCAGGCATGCCTTAAAAAGGCCCAGCTCTCAATTACATTTTATCTTTTCAGCTCGTCATAAAATTACTGTGGGGTAGATTGTAGGACTCTGTGTGTTCTGGAGGAACAAAATGCATTCAACTGTGCAAAGGAATTTATCTTTATACATGGAACTGAAAAAAACTCAGTTATATCCTTTTCTGGCAGCATTGTATCCAACTTATAAGAAAAATGAGGAAACAGCCTAAGGCTGTGCCAACCCAATGTCAAAACAGATTGATAAATTCACTATGAAAACATTCGAGGTCTGTACTTCCTTGAAATAATTTTAGATAAATTTTAATATTTTTTCTCATTTTAGGAAGATTTATGAGTCAAAATATACATGCTAATAACCAATTCATCCTATTAATTTTATGAAATATTAAATATGGGACCAACAAAACATTATGATATATTGATGCCATGACTAAATTTTTATGACTTTAAATATACTGAAAATATATGATAATGCATTTTCTGAATCTTTAAGCTACTCTAGTATAGTTATGACAATATCTTGCTAAGTGGAAATGCTATAAGATTTTGAACAGAAGACAACTTGCAAAACGACAGTGTGAAGGAAGATGGACCACGAACTTTTACAGGATAAGAGCCATTAGGTAGACATTCTTTAGTTATTGATATATTATAAAGGTCTTACTTTCTTACTCTAACTGATCTTAACTCATAAGGTAAGTCAGTCTATTACCAAACTTGTTTTGTAGCTGAGGCTAACTCAGATGGTTTTTTCATTCTCTTCCAAGCATCTATAATACTAGGATAGGCATAAGTTGCCATGTAGTGTATATGTAGCTTCTTAAACCTCCATTCAGAGTTAAAGATCAATTTAACTGTTATTAAATTTTAGCACATTTGTTTGTAAATAATATTGTATCAGGTTAAAATATAGAAATAAGAGGAAGAATCTAAAATATAATTTTTAACCTCTTCATATCCCACTAGGTTCATTTTATTATTTATTACTTGAAAACATAAGTCAAGATATTCAAATAATGTGAAAGAACATTTGTTATACTATTATAGAATTTAAGAAAAAATAGTTAACTTTTCTTCAAAAAGTAATATACTTTTATTGTTTATTATGTCCTCTCTCTCTCTCTCTCTCTCTCTCTCTCTCTCTCTCTCTCTCTCTCTCTCTCTTTGTTTCTTTCTCCATCCAGACAACTCAACTGGATATTTCATAAAGTAGAATCCTAAAGACATGGTTCTTTGTAAACATCTCTAGTACAAGTCATCTCTAAAGCTCACAGACATTGAAGAATGCTTGAGATTTCATTAGTCTTTGGTGCTGCATTATACACCATTGTTGGTATTAACCCACTAGGAAGATAAAGGTACTGTAGTATTATTACCTGTAAGCTATGCACATCCAGGCAGAGTTCTTTCTGAGACTATACCTGTTTGTTTCTCTTTAAAAATTTCTAGAATTGAAATCACCAGGTCAAGTAAAAACTCGGTTGCTTAACATTTAGAGAATCTACCATGCTATTTTCCAATATGGTTTTATCATTTGACATTGTAAGTCATATGACAGAAAATTTTAACCTTCCAATAGTCCTAAAGTTTTGAAATCAGAAACCATGTAGATACAAACTAAGATAAAATATTGTATTTAAATACAACAGGGAACTCTCAACAGAGGAATCTAAAATAGCTGAAAGACACTTAAGGAAATATTCAATATTCTTAGTCATGAGAGAAATGCAAATCAAAACAACTCTGAGATTCCATCTTACACCTGTAAGAATGGCCAAGATCAAAAAACCTGATGACAACTTATGCTGGAGAGGTTGTGGGGTAAAGGGAACACTTCTGCATTGCTGATGGTACAGTCCCTTTGGATGTCAGTATGGCAATTTCTCAGAAAATTTAGAAACAAACTTCCTCAAGAAACAGTAATATCACTTTTGTGTATATATCCAAAGGATGCTCAATCGTGCCACAAGGACATGTACTCATCTATGTTCATAGCATTATTGTTTGTCATAGACAGAACCTGGAAACAACCTAAATACCCCTCAGCCAAAGAATGGATAAGGAAAATGTGATATATTTAAACAATGGAGTACTACACAGCAGAAAAAAATAACGACGTATTGAATTTTGCAGGCAAATGGATCAAGTTAGAAAACATCATTTTGAGTGAGATAACCCAGACCCAGAAATACAGTATCAAATGTACTCACTTATAGGAGGTTTTTAAACATAAAGCAAAGAAAACCAGCCCACAAATCACAATCCCAGAGAACTTATACAGCAATGAGGATACTAAGAGAGACATACATTGATCTAATCTACACGGAGAAGTAGAAAAATAGTTATTTTAAGAGCATTATAGAGGGAAAATATATTAGCAAAAAAGATGATCACTTACCATAACAGAAACTATTATTGAATGAAGAATCTTATTTGAATAAAAAGTTAAAATGTTTAATTCATGAAAAGATTAATTTACCCCCTCCATAAATACTTAGTAAACAGTGATTATTTAACCATGAAGTAAAATATTAATTTAAATCACCATTTTGATTTAAAATAACTGTTTTTATGCATGTTCAGACTTCACCTAATAAGAATGTGTTTCAGACAAAATCAAGTAACATAATGAAAATTGGAAGGTTTTTCATGATAGAAACTTTTTGGAAGTGACAATTCCTATTCTCAGTTCATTTTGTAAATGGTTGTATAATAGGAGACCCGTTGGCTTGAACCAAAGGAACAAGTTTATTCATGCACTAAAAATTATTTCTGAACTACTGCATGCTTCTTCTCCTACCATTCCTATTACAGATAATTACTGTAATTCATGTGTTACTGGGAATCCTATGAGCCTGCAAACAACATTGCAATTATCAGCTCAATTTTCAGAAAAAAAAATGCTTTATGAAATGTGACAGGATCCTACAATTTGGTATGTGGTTCCAACTCAAGGTTGATTGTTTTCTACTGCAGCCACAATGGAAAGCAGAATTATTCATGGGGATATAATTATCTCATTAATTACTGACATCTTTTCTCAGGTTAAAGTTTTATACACATGGTCACAGAATGAGTATTAAAGATATCACGGTTGTAACTGCTGAGATTAAGATGAATCTACAGATTTCTGTATATAGCATGATCTTTTTTCTTACTTTTAACTTTGATCTCTGAGGTGGAGAGGCCTTTCTACCATCTATTGTCCTCTTTTCTTCTTTTTCAGTGTTAAAAAATATTTATTTTGGAGATTTTGCACCATCTGGAATAGCAAGATTTGTTTTCTTGTTTTTCGAGACACGGTTTCCCTGTAGTTTCTAGAGCCTGTCCTGGAACTAGCTCTTGTAGAACAGGCTAGCCTCGAACTCAGAGGTCTGCCTGCCTCTGCCTCCCAAGTGCTGGGATTAAAGGCGTGCGCCACCACTGCCCGGCTAGCAAGATATTTTTATTTATTTTTAGATGCTGTTGTTAGTGAGATTATTTTCCACTATTATTGGAACCAATAATTTTTGTAGGTATATTAGAAAGGTTCTATATGTTTAGTTTGAATTCTACTACTATGTTTAAAAGGTCAGATGTAAGAATGTGTGTGTGTGTGAGTGTGTGTGTGTGTGTGTGTGTGTGTGTGTGTGTGTGTTGAGACTAATGAGTCCTGGCCTTCAGCTGCTTTTCCCTCCTAGAACCTTCTAATTGAAGTTACTAGAAGCTCTGCCTAGTATAGAGGATGGGATTTTCACCTGTTGACCATTGACTGCAGTGTATTTAAGTCTCCATGGTGTTATTAAAGAGGAGCTTTGGTACAGTGTTTAAAGGCCTGCGTGTTGGTCTGTCTCTGCTTGTGTTTCCTCAACCTCCAGCCCCTTGCCCGAAGCACGAAAACTGGGTTCTAGCACACAGAGCCCAGACATGGGGGTGCGTTGCGTGGCGTGTGTGTGTGTGTGTGTGTGTGTGTGTCTGTCACTCTTTTGTGTCTTTTATATACAGGATCATATCACCAGAAAATAGAAAATTTTGACTCCTTTTCCAATTTATGTTGTTTTTATCTTTTATAGTGTTGTAATGGGTAACACTTTGAGGACTACAATGATGAAATGAAGGAGTGGATTCCTTTATCTTATTCATCAGTTTAGAGTAGAGGAAGTACTATGAGTTTTTCACATTTAATATGATGTTTAATATGAGTTTCTCATTTACAGCCTTGATTATACAAAACTGTATTTATTCTACTTCAATTTTTAGAATTTTAGCATGAAAGATGTTGAACTTTGACAAATATGTCTTATGTAAAATATATCGTAGAGTTTTTAATGTAATGCATTGCATTTATTAATTTTTTCATATCTTTCTACTGATGGAATGGAGCACACTTGAACAGGGATATATATATATATATATATATATATATATATATATATATATATATATAGAGAGAGAGAGAGAGAGAGAGAGAGAGAGATGAAATGCTATGAAATGCTTGCAATAATTTTGTCAGGACTATATTATAGACTGATTGAGATTTCATTCCTACCTTCTTGACTGGTAAAATTCCTAAGTATCTAAAACCTCAGTCTATATGCTTGGATTATTATACATTACCTCCAGGACCACTATAAGATTAAATACTTATTTACATGTGACCTCAGCTGGTAGAAAGGTTGTTATGAAAATATAGTAATAGTCAATTTAAAAGCACAATCTCCCCAATTTTAATAAAGAACGAAAGATAATATTAGTTATTAGTGGTTAAAAAAGGCAAACACATCAGATGAGTGAAATAAATGAGCACAACAGAAACAATTGATGCGGGACAGGTAAATAGAAATAGAGAATAATACAATAAAACTGAGATATAGTATAGATATATGTAGGCTGAAAAGGGAGAAAGGAAAAGAAATATAACCATGCAATCTAAGTCTATCTCCATAGTTTTGAGACTATAGTAGAAAATCTCCAAGTCAAGAACAATATTGGGAGAATGTCTCTCAAAAAACAAAAGTAAAGATGAAAAGATACCTGTGCTATGAAAGTGAAAATAGGGATGGGGGAAACTGGGAAAGGTTTTCAGTGCAAAAACAGACGAAAAAGTAACATTAATGATGTTCAATGAAGTCTCAAATTACAATATTATATATTGATCTAAAAGTATATATAGTAAAGTTGTGCCATTTGAGTGAAATGTTTCCCACAGGATTTATAAAAGCCCCCAGTATCAAGCATGAAGAACTTTTGACTGAGTGGTGGTTGATTAGACTAGCTCACTCTTGCCCTTGGTTGTCTCGGAGAGACTGAGGTAAGCTCCTTTCTAAGTCACTGATTTATTGTTCTGAAGAGACACCTAGACAAAGGCAACTCTTATGAAAGAAAAAAAATATTTAATTGGGGACCTGATACAATTTCAGAGTTTTAGTCCATTATCATCGTGAAGGGGAGCATTATGGCATTGAGTCAGGTGTTGGAATAGTAACTGAGAGCCACATCCTTATCCACAGGCAAAGAGAGAATGCTTAGGTCTGGCATGGGCTTCTGAACCCTCAAAACCTACCCTCAGTGACATACTGCCAACAAGGCTCCACCTAATTCTTCAAGACCACACCGCCCAGCCATTTCAAGGGGTGCCTCTCTGTAGTGACTAAACATCGAAATACATGAGCACGCTTGGTAATTCTCATTCAAAGAACCGCAGCCCCTGCTGCTCAAGAGAAGACAAATTTCAGACTTAGGGTGCAAAAGTCTGTAACTGGTTGTAACCTGAAAACCTTTTTGTCCTCTAGTTCGTATAATACCAGAAGATGTTGTTCAAACTACCAAGGAAGGAAGGCAATCAAGAAGCTCATTCAGGTGTGACATCTATAACCACAACTATAACCCGAATAGCAAGGTATCCCTGCACATCCAAGGGTGGCAGTCATATCAGGGGGTTAGCAAGGCTGTCTGATTAGATTTAAGGCCACCTCAAGAGAAGAAAAGTTATGCCCCATACTTCAAACCTAGCCATCTACACAGAGTTAGTGAGGGCTTAGATTTTAGAGAAGAACCTACTACTGACACATTATTAGACTAGTTACTGTATTATGAAACTTATATTTACATGCAAATGATGGTATCCTTACCTTCCTTCAAAGAAGATTCCCTTTGCATCAGAAAATGATTGTTACAGAGAAAAACCACAACTGGCAATAATGTAAAAATCATCTGAAATTCAGTCGTAGTGAATACATTTACAACAGACTCAAAGACCACCATTGAGAAAGAGAGCATAGAGATACTGTAAGCTGCAGAGGACTAGGAAGACTGTTGCGAGATTGTATCTTCCAGGAGGGACAGGGAAGCTATGACACTTCAACCATATGGCTGATCCACAAGACCTAAAGAACTGAAATATCAGTAGACATGTGAACATGGGAGCGGCAGATCTCACCTATAGACAAAGAAGGACAGGCATCTAAGGAGTACTGGAAGTGGGAGAAATGTTCTTCCCCAGGGACGAGTCCCCTAATTGGTTATCCAGTACCAAGTGACTAGCCCTGAAATTATGTATACACCAGCAACACTGTCTTACTATTACTGAGATAAAACACCATGACCAAGGAAATTTACAGAAGGGAGTATTTATTCAGAACGTGTTTTATAGGTAAATGGAACAATGGTGTAATGGAAATTACACAAGACAGGTTTCCAGAGTCACAGCAGCGACTTCAGCCCTCAAACACCAACCTGGATGCAGAGAGATTCAGCTGGGAGGGCTGGTGGTAGAACTAGGAAGAGGGAGGCATTAAACAAAGGAGTCTTGAAACTGACATGAAACTTGAACCAGTGTTGGTTTCTGCTTGTTACCTTACCTGAGAACTCATGCAGATTTATGAACATATCCACTTGCCTGAGAAGACAGATATAGTACCTAAGTGTTATCCTTGCCTGAATGAACATGTCAGTCCTGTGTCTGTATAGTCTTGCTTTTCTTTCTCATGCAATTTATCTTCCTATGTGAGGAGAACCCTATAATTATTCCTCTCTTGATATTCAGGTTTTCCCAGCAACCAGAGGGAATTGTTCATGGTCTATGTGTTGGTTGTTGTAGAATTGTTTTGTAGGCTCAGGTATGCCTTAGTTCTAAATATTTGCAAATGGTCAATCATGTAGTGTGTTGCACTCCAGTATATATCTCTGATTAAACTTCTACCATGGAATGGTTCTGACTAAAGGATTTTTTTCTCTGTGAATAGACACATAATGCAGGCCAATCTGGTACATGTGCTCAAAGTAGGTCAAACTGCAGCCCACTATAAAACGGCAAGGCTGTTTGGCTTAAAGTATTAGGAGATTGTTTGGTGATTTGTTATTGTTGTTATTATTATTGTTTATTATTATTTACCACTCGATTATGTTGTTTCAATGTTGTGACACAGTGTGAAAACATCAAGAAATCAGAAAATCCTTATAGATCGTCTATGCCATGACTCAGAAGTAGTTCACTAATGCTTGGCCTGAGCTTTCTGAGTAGGTTGAATATGGATGAATGTTCACCATTTGAAGCTGAAACATAAGAGATGTTTTTAAATGTCTCTTTGCAGGTGACCTGGTCAAATGCCAGGAACGAATGAATTTTCTAGTCTTATGTGGAACACCAGCATCTGCACAGTGTTGGAATCACGGATGGTTGTGGTTTAGAATCTTTTTTCTTTAGTTTCCTTCTTTGTTTTGGACTCCAACCCTCTGTGTGCTGATCCATACACTCGCCAAAGGACATTTCTTCTCTTTCCTCTTCCCTCCCAGTCTCTTCCTAAAAGTTTGCTCTATCCATATTAAGGGCATAGTTTACATATTTGGAGGCCCTTGTCTTATCCTAGGCGTTGGCTCCAACCCTCCGCAGTTGCACTGAGAATGGACTTGGGAGCTCTGGCTTGGAAATTGGACTTTTTTCCTTTCTGTTTTTCTGTTCCAAACTTCTAGTTCATTTTTTATTGCTGAAGCTAGGTTTTCCCTGGTATCACTATCACCCGTCTCATGGGAGAACTACTCTCCAGTTTTCCCAGTTTATTCCGTGGAGTGCTTAGCTGCATGTGCATTGCCCTGTCTGCCATGGGGGGGGGGGTGCACTTCCCTGATTTTAATCCATTTGTTGATTTATTTTTCTCAAAATATTTATAACGCAGCTTCATTTTTTTTTTCTGCTTGGTTTACCAGATTTTGGGGGAGTTTCTTTGTTTGTTTGTTATTCTGCTTTGTTTTGTTTTGTTTTATGATCAAATATTAGCATCCAAAAATAGCCTCATGTAATCATAGACTTCTGTTTGCTTCCTTGGCTTCAGATATTGTAGCTTTAGATATTGTGTTTCAACTGCTCTTGGGACATATCCTTTCTTTTACCACCATATGTATGAACATTGTGCATTATTAAAGGTTTCAACTGAAATCTGATTTGCTGAACATTGCACTAACAACTTGTATCGTTTATGTCAATGCTTATTGTAACCTTTCTACTTCTAAATTTTAAGTGTATTATAATATATTGCATGGTATTCTGGGAATAAAAATATTCTTTTAATCCAATAATATTAAATCGAAATAGACAAAATATTTACACTTGATAGCAATTCAGTTGATATATATATATATATATATATATATATATATATGATCTTTTTATGAATTCACTTTCTATACCTTCTCCTTACTAAATATTTTGCCTTATTTTAAATTTAAGGGAATATTGTTACTTTGCCCACTGTTTCTCCTCCAACTTGTATGAAACACACATCTGAGATCTTATTTTGTTTGTCTCTATTATCATTAACTTGCTAACAAGTTTTTAATAATGATAGATCTTCATTTTTTGATTCATTTCTAAATAATCTTTTAAACAGTGACACAAGCTAGGTAAAGCATAAGCTTGCAGGCTTTTTTGTTTTATCAAGTAAATTAACAGAAGACTTGAAAAGTACTTTTGTGCTGGGGCATGAGGCAAGCTCTAGACCCATGAAGGAGAAAGTCTACCCACTCACATCCTAGTCAAACTCACCTAGACAACACCTGCTCAGTATATCTTATGAGTCACAAGACATAGTAGAGATGTACCACTGTAAGCCACAGTATTGAGGAAATAGGTGTTAGACATTAAGCAAATTTAGAGAAAAAATGTTTGTCTCCTTGCCACATCCAACGGTTTCTCTGACAAAATAAAGGAGGACTTAGAACACTGTTAGAACATTCACTTCCTGTTGAGCCCTTCCCTTCTATCTTCCTAGCTATTACTGTTGAGAAAACTAGGTCCATTTTGTTTGGTAGGGTAAAAACCCGCAATTAATTGGCAACTTGTTTAGCTAGACTATTTTACTAAAATGTCATTCACCATCTGTTCTAAAATCTCAATGCTTCTCTGTGAAATATTTTACTTCTATTTTTACACATGTATGTGTATGTAGTATGTCTGGACCTAAGGGGTGTGTGTGTGTGTGTGTGTGTGTGTGTGTGTGTGTGTGTGTGTGCTCGCACACACGCATGTGTCTCTGTGTGTGTCTGAAGACTTGCTAGTGTGAGTGTGAATGCATGTGCCTTTTTTTCTCAGTCACCTTCCACTGTACATTTTTAGCTGGGAGCCAAGTGGTGATGGCACATGCCTTTAATCCCACCACTCAGGAGGCAGAGGCAGAGGCAGATAGATCTCAATGAGTTCGAGGCCAGCCTGGTCTACAGAACAAGTTCCAGGACAGGCTCCAAAGCTACAGAGAAATTCTGTAAAACAAATTTTGAAAAACAAACAAACAACAACAACAAACATTTTCAGCTGGGTGTTTCACATGAACCTATAATCTAGTCTAACTAATCACGTTCATCTTGCTACTCACCTTCCTCGGGGATCTCAGATGCCAGACAATGTAAAGGTGTAGTTATAGGTAGGCTGGTGTATGCACTCAACATTTATGGCATTTGTGTGAGTTCTGAGGACCGAAATTCAGTTCTTGTGCTTATCCACTCAGCTCTCACCCCAGTCTACCCACCTCCTCCTGTGGAAAAATTGAAGATTTGGTTTCATTTTCTAGCCCCATCCACGACCATAAGACCCTCAGTTGCTATCTTTTCCTAGTAGAGAGGGTCAACAGGGATTCATTCAAGTTTCTGTTTCATAGGTCCCACTAAATAAATTGACCTCCTCAAGCAATGAAAAGAAGCAAGGGACTTCTGTGTCTCACTTCCCTAGCAACTTTACTACATCATTTATCTTCACTCATACATGAGAAAATGGTCACCTTAGCCCTTGATGCATCTTTCTGTTTGAAGGTAAACTGTCTCTTTATGAATTATTCTTTCTGTAAAATAAATGTATGTTGACTTAATTATCCCTGCTTCTCAGTCTTTGATCATGATCTGTGAGCGAAAGCAACACATGAAATTGGTGTTATATTGTGGGTAAAACTTTTTTAAAAATTAGAGTACTCTCTCCTTAGACTGAACAGAGTCCTTTTTCTATTTTAAGTCACCAGGAAGTGCTTGGCTGCTTTCATTCATCACGGCAGGCTTCATTCTTTTCTGTAATTTTAATGTGGGACAGGTGAGACCGCGGGGATGGAAAGTGCCAGCCGCAGGAGAGAACAGATATCCAAAAATCCCAGCCCCATTATGAAAAATTTAAGCAATACAGAGATGAGTTGGAATTAAACTAAAATACACAGACTATAACTGGGCCCAGCACTTTTTCAGGTCTGACAGTGGCTGGGTAGGATTCATGCAAGTTACCTGGTGCTAAACTGGGAGGCACGTGCATTTGCAAACTAACAAAGGAAAGACTGTACACGCAAGTCAAATTACATCCATGCCTGTTTCCTACCTTGTCTGTCTCTTGTTTAAAGAACTTAGAAAATATTGTAACCCTTTGAAAGTATTTTTGAGATATAGATAGCAACCGTGAACATTATTTCATATGGTGAAACATCCCTCACTTAGAAAAAAAAAATTCTGAGTTGATATTCTCACTTTAGTGAACTTCTTGTCTCTTCTTCTTAGTAACTGCCAAACAATTGCTGAACCTCCAAA